>NC_057916.1:68182957-68482957 GCF_018873765.1 Telopea speciosissima | reverse complement strand
CACATACAGCAAGGCTATATCATGTGCCTGTCCATGTGCCTGTCCATGTGCCTGTCCCTCTCGGACTTTCCCACCGGCAGATCTAGGTTCTCAGGGACGGGCACTTGCATGTGCCTGTCCATGTGCCTGTCCCTCTCGGACCTCCCACCGGCAGATCTTTCTCAGGGACTGGCACTTGCATGTGCCTGTCCATGTGCCTGTCCCTCTCGGACTTCCCACCGGCAGATCTACTTTCTCAGGGACAGGCACTTGCATGTGCCTGTCCATGTGCCAGTCTTGCTGTTCATACCATTCCGAGAATGGTTTTGCAGCCCCAAAGTCTTGGGCTAAAATGGGGTATTCTTAGGGGTTTTTAGGGGTCTCTTTGGCCATGAGAACAACTCCAACCAAGGTGCCATAGCATACACCCAACATGGGTTTGTAAACCCCATGATCGATTAGGTTTTCTTCCATTAAAATACATATGGAAAGAAAACTCATGGGTTTGGGTATTGGGGTTTTGAAAGGGTCTTTAATCAATGTTATTTAACACCCCTCAAACCCACACATCTACGGTCTTCCATGAGGGTTGGTAAAACCCATAAATGGAGGTAAATCCCCAACTTAGGGTTCATAAATGGAGAAGGGTGAATGGGCTTAAGGTAGGGTTAGGTGCTTCATAGTTAAACATCAAGGATTTGCCATTAATGGCTCTTCTAATTGAGTAGATGGAGCACTCAAGGTGTGCTCAACCAATTCAAACCCTAGGTAATAGAATTAGGGAAAGAGAGATGGAGAGAGAGAGAGAGAGAGAGAGAGAGAGAGAGAGAGAGAGACTCACCAAGGGTTGATGATGATAGCTTGTGCTCCACCATACTTCTCCCTTCTCCTTCCTTCTTCCTCTTCTTCTTTCTTCTTCTTTCTTCTTCTTCTTTCTTCTTCTCTTTCTTCTTCTTTCTTTTTCTCCTCTCCTCTCCACGATTTAGGATTGAAATGTGAGGTGAATAGTAGTTTTGGGTCTTTAATAACCCATCTAGGCATTAGGTCTTGTTTGGTTAGTCTCAAGTCCTTAGGTCCATTTGTTTAGGAGCTTATTTGGTTAGGTATAAGCCCAAGGTCTAGTTTAAGTCATTGGGCCATTGGATCCACTTGGGCCCATGGCCCATGGCCCATGTCCTAAGTTCTAGTTACAATTAGAAAGAGACTAAGCTCCTAAGCCCAAGCCCATTCTAGTTCTTATGCTTATTAATGGTCATGCATAGGCATGAATTATTCGGATAGTGACTTACTCCCAATCATCGCTAAGTGGATAAGGGCGATTCAGGTGCGGGCCCCGCGGATCCCTATCATAAGGGAATTCCAAGAATATGCTTTCGTGGACGATTTTCCCCCTTTCTCTGACGGTGGATCTTTCCTCGAGGACTTCCCCTGTTTCGCGGTCGACAATCTCGTGTGATGGCTTGAGTGTTATGACCCACAGTTCACGAGCGTACTCCACTCTTGGTTCTACACAAAAGGTTTAAACCAGACCGGTGGTCAAATCGCGTTTCAAACCGGGTTTTGGGCACGGATTTAACATCCTCCCCACCTTATAAGAATTTCGTCCTCGAAATTGAGACGTACCTAGGTATCTGCATAGGTGAGGATACTTCGACCGCACTTCGCCTTCTCATTAACAAGATGCCCCTTTAATCAATGAGATTACTCTGCATCGGTAGGTTGGACTTCCTTAATCTTCTCTGCCAATGAGGGTTGTACTGTCAGGGCGAAAAATAACATAGTAGCATCATCAATTAACACTTCCAACCCCATTCTTTTGGCTTCCTCTATAAGCTGCTCATTGACTGTTAAAGCTGGCAAGGAAGGGTTTGTGATTTCCTACTAAGTGCATCTGCCACCAGATTGGCTTTGCTTAAATGGTATTGGATAGTGCCGGATAGAGGGGTTAAAACTGTGCTCAACTTCTGCTCCAGGACTGCTTAGTTATTTAGCTTAACCTAAGTTGTATTGATTTGTCCTCTAATAGTATCCACCTTACACAATGGTATAAATCAATTCCGATTTAGTTAATATAAAGTCCAGTGTATATAAGGACCCAGTGAAAATCAAACTCTGAGCTTATACTTCTAGAAATAGAGAGATGCAACTATTTCCATATACTTCGTCCAGTATCTGTACTCCAAAAATTTTGGGTTGAATGACACAAGGCTGTACTACTTTGCTTACCTGGCTGTTCCTATGAGGACTTTCACTTCCGATCCTCCACTACCTAACTCAGCTTTAGAATGAATTGGAATATTGATGGAATCCCTACTATTCACTCCCAATAACGGAGGGGACATTCGGGACCCATTACTCCACTCATATCTATTGTTGAGCAAAGTTTTGTCGAATCCTTCAGCCCAGCTTCCTTTTAGTTCTTGATCGCACTTGGCTACACTAACACCCGATATAATACTGTTCATCAACTTAAATTGCTAGATCTATCATTCTCTTCCAACTACATGATATAATCCATACGTCCTAGCATCCGTCCTAAATTATCCTTTCTAGATATCCATCGGTTCGTGGGTGTATAGACATATCGAGATTCAACTACGTGCCTATATATATATATATATATTTTTATCACCGTCCCTTCAGAATCTAGACACAAATCTTGGGTTTCCTACTGGACAAGGTCCCTGAACGTATCAGGCCCATACACCAAGCCAATCCCAGCATTCCCGGTAGATTTACCACCAAGTCCTAAAAATGGCTCTCCTGAGAGACATGTGGGGCCATAGGCTTACCTAAGGGTACTTAGGACCAATACTCAAAATTTCTAGGTGGTTCCCAAAGAAAGCCCGGGCCAGTCACTAAGGCCACGAGAAAAATGAAAGATAATTTCCCCCTAATCATTAGCTTACGTAACAAGTCCTGCGGAAAGTCTCTCACCGACAGCTAGCTTACGCAAGTTGGAATTACAACTAACGACCGTGGGTGACTAAATTGAGTCGTAAACTCTAAAATCAATAATGCGTGCACAGGTGATAGGTATAGACATAAGGTACCTGTCACTGCGCCTGATGATGACTCTGCCTCATCTGCAGGCATGTTGAATACACTCCCCTGGGGTTGCATGGGACCGATGGCCTGCAGGTTTGGCACATACACGGGCTTACTGTACGAGCAAGTCTTGGACATATGCCCCCGCTTGTTGCAGTCGTAGCAACGAATGCCCAGGTGATGAGTTTGAGGTGTTTGTGAAAAGGCTCAGGTGAGCTTTTCTTTTGTATAAATTAGCTATTTGCTAATCCATCTCAATGTGTAAGCTTCTTCCCGTTCCTATACCTGCTTATGGTATGATTCACTATTCAAAATGTTATTCGTAATGTTCCTAACCACAATTTTTTCTTCTTTTTATTTTTTATTTTTTTATTTATTTATTTATTTATTTTTATAGACCAAGGGCCCCAATTTTTTATTGGTATTGGTGTATCTTGAAGTCGTTGGGCTTATGCAACAGCAATCCTATAATGTATAAATTTTCCTAATATATACAATAGCTCTTTATGGTTAGGCTAATCCCAGTTATCATTATATTTTACATCATTGTCCATGACTTTACCCTCATAAACCTTAGTATATATCCTTTTTCTTTTTCTTTTTTTTTTGTAACTCCTAGGGTTTAGTATGTAGTTTCTCATCTTTTCTTCATTTCTAAACTGGTTTATGTTCTATGGAAGTCTCCTACCTTTATTTGTATTATCAAAGCATTGTTCTATCAGCAAAATTTATATATTCTCCCTTGTTGTACTGATTCTTGTTTGTGGTTAAGGCTTTTAATATTTAACCCTAATTTAGAGTAAATCGGGTCGTGTGAACACTGAGTTAGTCCATGAGGTAGAGCATCACGCTCTGATACCAAACTGTCACACCCCCATCCCTGAACCACGGGAAATGCAACCGGAGCATACAACTACGCTCTCCAACCACCAGAATCACTGATGCAGACCCAAGACTAACTCATTCACAACGACGATAATAGGTAAAAAGGAAAGGATTAATATTAATAACATCGAGTTAGCGAGAGCTAGGTGATAACATATAAAATATTATCTATTCAAGTTTACCCCTTCAAGTACAATTCGTTCTAATCGGACTTATGTATTACCTACTATATAAATAATACATCTATCATGAAAGGAATCAAAAGAATACACCTATAATTCAAAATGAATAATCAAGTGCATCAAAAGATGGCCACCGGCCATAAGTCACTGTCCCGCCAAGGAACACACATCGCAGCAACACTCTGGTCCATGCCCCACGATCTCCGGAGCCCACCAATCAACGTAACCAGCCTCAGGAGTCTCGTACTCTGTGCCACTCTGCTCGAATGTACCTGCATCAACTAAAAATATGTTTCCTCGAGGAGTGAGCTCCAACTGAGCCCAATGAGTGGCTAAGCCACACAAGCATACACAATAATAATAATGAATGGGGTTGACTGCAAACCATACATGATGGACGGATACCAAGGTGTCCCATACCACCAAGGTAGACCGTACATCACATACAATTTACAATCATGCTACATGAATGAATGATGATGTATAGTTTTATTGTTATCCACCTAACACACAACTAAGTCAGGTATAGTACTATAGCAACACCTTAGGTAGCATCCCCGACATCGGTACCATAAACGGATGGTATACCGCGATGACAAACCCGAGTCACACGAAGCCTTGCACTGGTCTCCACCAAGAGATATACGCAAACCCCGAGTCAAATCCCGTCCGGCGTTCGCCCAAAATACGGTTGGCGCCCGAACTTCCCGGGTGGGTATACCCGAATAACGGTCGGAACCCACGGATTTGACCGACACCTAACCCCTGTCGGTAAGGGTCATAGTACTCGGGTAAACATTTATCCTAGCCAGCATTCACCTATTGTATGAGTGAGGTACGCATGTGCATAGGCCGGAGGCCGAGTCCATAGATACCGAAATACGGTCGGCCGGCTATCCTCTCGCCCCTCTAGCCCATACGCACGTATACAAGTACGAGATGTGAATACCGAAGGCGTCGGTCGGTCACCATCCCGTTTCCACCTAATGCAATGGACAACTCTAATGCAATTTCAAGTACGGCAATCTCAAGCCCAGCACCCACCGGCACTTGGATCCCGCTTCCGAAGCCCTAGATCTACATGCCATGAGTGAGTCCATATTATGGAATCCTCAGGTCCAGCACCAACCGGCACCCAAGTCCCATAACTAAATCCAACACCATTCGCACCATAGTGCAGTAAAATAAATAATATCGCAAGACAAGAATGTAAAGTCCTATCAACATCTAAACATTTATATCGTCCTATATCTTACTAATAATTATATATTATAGCACACATGCATGAATGACATTCGCAAGACATGACACACAAACATTCCATAAATTAAGACGTTTGCTTAACTCACTCACCTTGATTCTCGGTCAATCGTCGACGGAGCTCTTCAAATCGGCGTTCGATGCCAAGTACACTGCCCCACGTACTAATACGCCCGAGCCGGTCAGCAACCTAAAGAGAGTGTACAACGTGGGGAGAGATTAGTGCCTTAGGGCTAGAAGAGTTGGGCCCCATAAGTTATCAAACAAGGCTAAAATAGGGGACCGGCACATACAGCAAGGCTATATCATGTGCCTGTCCATGTGCCTGTCCATGTGCCTGTCCCTCTCGGACTTTCCCACCGGCAGATCTAGGTTCTCAGGGACTGGCACTTGCATGTGCCTGTCCATGTGCCTGTCCCTCTCGGACCTCCCACCGGCAGATCTTTCTCAGGGACTGGCACTTGCATGTGCCTGTCCATGTGCCTGTCCCTCTCGGACTTCCCACCGGCAGATCTACTTTCTCAGGGACAGGCACTTGCATGTGCCTGTCCATGTGCCAGTCTTGCTGTTCATACCATTCCGAGAATGGTTTTGCAGCCCCAAAGTCTTGGGCTAAAATGGGGTATTCTTAGGGGTTTTTTAGGGGTCTCTTTGGCCATGAGAACAACTCCAACCAAGGTGCCATAGCATACACCCAACATGGGTTTGTAAACCCCATGATCGATTAGGTTTTCTTCCATTAAAATACATATGGAAAGAAAACTCATGGGTTTGGGTATTGGGGTTTTGAAAGGGTCTTTAATCAATGTTATTTAACACCCCTCAAACCCACACATCTACGGTCTTCCATGAGGGTTGGTAAAACCCATAAATGGAGGTAAATCCCCAACTTAGGGTTCATAAATGGAGAAGGGTGAATGGGCTTAAGGTAGGGTTAGGTGCTTCATAGTTAAACATCAAGGATTTGCCATTAATGGCTCTTCTAATTGAGTAGATGGAGCACTCAAGGTGTGCTCAACCAATTCAAACCCTAGGTAATAGAATTAGGGAAAGAGAGATGGAGAGAGAGAGAGAGAGAGAGAGAGAGAGAGAGAGAGAGAGAGACTCACCAAGGGTTGATGATGATAGCTTGTGCTCCACCATACTTCTCCCTTCTCCTTCCTTCTTCCTCTTCTTCTTTCTTCTTCTTTCTTCTTCTTCTTTCTTCTTCTCTTTCTTCTTCTTTCTTTTTCTCCTCTCCTCTCCACGATTTAGGATTGAAATGTGAGGTGAATAGTAGTTTTGGGTCTTTAATAACCCATCTAGGCATTAGGTCTTGTTTGGTTAGTCTCAAGTCCTTAGGTCCATTTGTTTAGGAGCTTATTTGGTTAGGTATAAGCCCAAGGTCTAGTTTAAGTCATTGGGCCATTGGATCCACTTGGGCCCATGGCCCATGGCCCATGTCCTAAGTTCTAGTTACAATTAGAAAGAGACTAAGCTCCTAAGCCCAAGCCCATTCTAGTTCTTATGCTTATTAATGGTCATGCATAGGCATGAATTATTCGGATAGTGACTTACTCCCAATCATCGCTAAGTGGATAAGGGCGATTCAGGTGCGGGCCCCGCGGATCCCTATCATAAGGGAATTCCAAGAATATGCTTTCGTGGACGATTTTCCCCCTTTCTCTGACGGTGGATCTTTCCTCGAGGACTTCCCCTGTTTCGCGGTCGACAATCTCGTGTGATGGCTTGAGTGTTATGACCCACAGTTCACGAGCGTACTCCACTCTTGGTTCTACACAAAAGGTTTAAACCAGACCGGTGGTCAAATCGCGTTTCAAACCGGGTTTTGGGCACGGATTTAACATATTCCTTCAGATACAGTTTTACCTTATGCTTATCATCACGATAATACTGATTTCCATCGTGATCTTCATCTTCTTCATAGGTAGAATTGTTATTGATCCTGTGTGTCTGTAGTGTGGGAACCCTCTGTGGTAACCTACGTGGATGTCGGTTGTTAGTGTATGAAGCAGCAGCTTCAGTTTGTGATATTTGCTGTGGAGGTGCAGTAGGACCTTGTTGTGACAAGACATCAACTTTGTTGCTTGATGGTCTTCACATCTTCGAGATAAAACCTTGACTATCTCGGCCGATTCTTTGTAGAGTGGTTGGATCACTTGATTTTGGAGAACCCATAGCTAGGCTTTGATACCAAATAATGTAATTCCGGATGGATGTCAATCCAACTAAAACCGAACGAGAATCCGCTTGGGTATAATGCAATCGGTTAGGGCGAGAATGGAGGATTAGATGAACGAGGGTTAGGGTTAATGGAGTTAGGGTTTGATGGTACGGATAGGAGAAGAAGGGTTAGGGGATTGGGATGAAAGCTTACTTGTGTTGGATGGATCCTTGGTGAGAACAGATCCGAGTAACTAATCTTTGAACCTTCACACAATCGGCAACAACAAACTTGACAAACTTGAATGCACTCGAAGGAGAGAAAAGCAGTGAACTAGTGAAGGCTATCTCGGCCTCACCTTCACCTATCTCGGGCAAGGAATGCATTAAAGCAATAATCTTCTTCATTAAATCGTGGGGGCTCAATGGAGCTCTTTACATTATATAGCCTTCAAGGCTGGACATAAAATAAATCCTAACTATGACTAGGACTCAAAATAGAAATAGGAATGCCAACTAGGACTAGGACTCAAAATAGGAATGCTAACTAGGACTTAGGACTTCTAATTAGGATTCAGATTTGCACTAGGAATCCTAATTAGATTACAACTCAATAAAAATAAAACATAGGACTTCTAATTAGGATTCAGATTTGCACTAGGAATCCTAATTAGATTACAACTCAATAAAAATAAAACAAATACTAAAAATCCCCACGATTGTTGCTAGTGTAGGGTTCATCCCTACACCTACCCGATGGTTACTTAGGTTGGTGTAGGGAAGAATCCCTACACCTGCGGCTTGTTTTAGACAGCCAGTTTACATCACCCTATAGTCATTTAAAAGTGTGTCTCCACTGTGATCTGAACCCAACAATGCATGTTTACTGGAAAAAACAAACAAAAAAAAAAAAAAAAAGAAGTCTGCATCACAACTTGCTACGAATTAACTAGTAGTAGAAGACCATTAGGTTAACCCCTTAGAGAAAATGCCATTTTATGCAAGAACAATTAATATCATAATACAGGATCGAAGAATAGTGCGGCAGTCTTTAATAGAAAGAATAATATGAGATATTTTGAGAGAATACATCTCCAACAAAAATAAAGAACCAACCCCTGCAGGCCCTTGGGAAAACAAAAAAAAAAAAAAAAAAAGCTTATAGATTACATCATCTTTATCCTAAAGGCAATTGTCAATTAACAAGTTGCCAACTCACTTTAAATTCTAAGCAAATGAAAATGACCATACTTAGCAGAGGCTGCATTGACTGATGAATTAATTGGATTGCCAAATGCAATCTAATCTCAAATCAAATCTATTTGACAAGAACAAACTAAAACAAAAATAAGAATCTTACCCCCACCAACCCCCCCCCCCCACCCCCACAAAAAAAAAAAAAAAGCAGCATGGAGAAATGAATTTCCAGTCAAGGGGAATGGACCCCACAATAAATGAACTTTCATAATTATCTTCTAACAATCAGGTATAAGCTAACGACTGAGATCATCATATCCAAAGAAAAAGGGTTAATAAACTCCACAAGGTAAAAAAAATTGTAACTGAAGAATTCAAACCAGATCTGCACATTATTGTTCTTGTCTAAACAGAGGATCTGCAGCATATTTCAGTAATGAACTAACTAAAATCTCACAGGCCCAACCAATCACTGCTGCTTGTGTCCATGTCGGACCCACCAGTGGAGAGCTTAGGATGTAAAGCAGATTGCCTAGTAGATCCTTCAAGCCATTTTAGTGAAAGAGATGAGGGTCTGGAGTGGCCAAGGGATTCTTCCTCCACAGCTGGAGGAGCTGGCAACAGGTTGTTGCTCTGATTTTCAGCTTGAGAATTGCTGATGGGGAACAGTTCCTGTGATGCAGATGGAAGAGTGTTGACTGACTGCAGAAATATGATGAATGTGAGGAAGGTTAGTAAGGCATTTCCCAACCGGAGGAGTACTGCTTAGCCAATCTCATAAGTAGTGAAAAGAATATCAACAAAGATGCAATATAAAATGGCATACAACACATCGCACGCATATGAAATAGTAAGAGGTCAGCCTTTAATAAGTTAATCCTGGTCATAAAAGAACCAATTAATGAGATGAATATGACTATTCAAAAAGGGCTACTTTGGCATCTTCAGCTAGCCAAGTACCCTGCCTATACGCCATGTGTAGGCCATTTGTTTTATTTAGTCTATAGAATAAATCTTCTCTTTGGAGCACATGACAGAACTCAAAATCCATGTGGCAGTATGGCACATACAAAAAATCGACCAACCACAAAGAGCAACTCTAGACACTTAAGTACCAAGCATGCATGTATTACAATGAATTGGGCACCCATAATTGTAGTACTGGGTATCCCTCTCACAAATATGACAAAACTTCCTTCTGTAGTTACTGTAAAATCACAGGATGGCTACCTTCCTTCCTCCTAGGACAGGGTGCCTAAAGGTACAGTGTGCATTCGTGCGTTTGTGTTCTTTGGGGGATTGGGGAAGGAAGAAGGGGGGGGGGGGGAGAGAGAGAGAGAGAGGGGCACTTACTTCATCAGCTATGCTATCAAACATGCTGGGTCTTCTATTTCTCCTGGACATATTGCTTTGCCGAAAAAAATATTTCTGAGCATGGCTTGCCACTTGAGTTGGTGTTCTTGATCTTACATAGTTCTGTGCTATTCCACGCCAATCACCTTTACCAAGATTCTGAAGACCAAGTAGAAACATCCTATGTTCCTCTTCGGTCCATGACACCCCTGCAAATCAAAATCATAGAAAGTATACTTAAGATATATGTAAATTAATGCGATAACCTTATTCCACTTCACATGCACGAAATGTCAATCCACATATGTATAAATCATTTGGCTATAGTGCAGACTTGGTGAATTAATGTAAATCATGGATAAATTTAATGTCTGCAGACCAAGATGTTTCATATTTCTACAAAGGTGCCATGTTTAAAATCTAAATCAGTATTTCAGACTATTCTTGGTGCCTCATTTCAGTATGCAAGACATCAATTGATGCATAATGAACAACGGTATTTTGTGTGTACTTGCAAACCCTAAACCTTGCAAGTTCATTAGGGTTATGGAGAAAAATTAAAAACACAACTAAAGATGCTAGTGGATGAAGATGAAGAAGCAACATTAATACCGGTAATTGTTTAAATTTTTCCTTTCTGGGTGCTTGTCCCCCTCTATACGAGAGGGGGGGGTTGAAGAGAGTTTCTCAAGCCTCTTCATCAACTTAGAAAAGTAGCTTATCCAAGATATTTGGTATTGTCACTGCATAAGCAATATCTTTTGAAGAGACAGGTAACACAGAATTTCAACCACGGTACGAACAGAGGAATTGTCATTTAAAATATTGTCCTCCACCAACCCCCCCACAGGTGGACTTCCTTCTCCCTTTTTTTGGATAAAAGTGTAAAGGCATCCTTCTCAAATCATTTGTCACAACTTACACATACTCATAAGAGCTCAAATGGAAAAGAATCAACAATTCTCCCTGTTATACCAATGACTTCCTTATTTTTCGGTTCTCCCACAAAGAGAGAAAAATTAAAACACCGAAATTATCCGTCCAGAAATAGTAGTTCAACCAGTTCTTAACATATCAATACTTCTGTCGTTCTAATCAATAACTCATTTTTCTTTGGTGGTGAATGAAAAAATGAAAAAACAAAAAAAGATTTTCAAATCAAAGCTTCAAACAAATACGTAAAGGAATCCAAATTGAATCCTAGATATGTTCCTCAATCTCTAAAAACAGAAACACTAACCAATTAAATCACTGAAACAGTTACAAGATTAAGAAGATGAAAAGAATAAAATACTTCTTTTTTGCTCGTGACTGGAAGAAGAACCGGTGTCGAAATCCTCGGAAGCGGCACCATTGGCAGCAGCACCGTGCTCCGGTGTCTCGCCCTGCAAACTAGGATTGTTCCCATTGTTGTGATGGTTATTACTATTGGATCCAGTATGGTGCGTTAGATTTCCTACACTAGAATTCTTCCTGATCGATCCATCAGTTAAACGGACACCGAAGAGCTTGACTCCTCTATTGCGGCATGTTCTTGAATTGTGCCCATTGTTACTGCAATGCGAACACCTCCTAGTCATCTTTTCCGCTTTTTGTTACTCTTCTCTAAAATGCGAGAATCAATAACCTCCCAGATTGAGAGATGAGATCCCGATTATCTCGAAACAGAACAAAAACTACACGAGCAGAGAGACAAGCTTAACAACGATGGCGGCTAGGGTTAGGGTTTTCAAGATTCTCTCTCTATATAAATCTGTGAAGAGTTTTGCATAAAAGGAAAGAAGAGAAGAAAATGGAAACTAATAAATGGTGGAAGAGAGGACGATTTTTGCAGAGAAGAAAATGGAAACTAATAAATTTAATCTGCATTGGCCAAGTCATGGTCCAAGTTAAAAAAACCAAAAAACTGGAGCATCACTAATCTTCATAAGTGGCAATTGAACTCTTTTTCCTTTACAGCTTCACGCATTTCCTCATCTTGGTTTTCTGCATTCTACAGTCAGTCCCTCTATATCTCTCAGAAATGGCACCACCAAATTACAGAGGAGCATTTAACAATACTTTCCAGTTTAGTATTGGCATAGGAGCATTATAAGCAAATCTCATCAACAATGGAACCCAGAAAATTAAAGGTGGTTGGGGCTGGAGAATCTCCCTGGGTAAGGCTGCAGTCCCAGCTTCAATCCTAACTCTTGGAGCTCTTTTCCTCCGTGATACAGCCAACAGCCTGATCCAATGAAGCAATGACCACCAAAGGGCCAAGGTGATGCTGTAGTGGGTCCGTGGAACATCCAATGTCCAAGAAGAACTGGATGACCTCATTAAGGTTAGATCTCCAAGACCATGGAAGGCCATCCATTCAGAAATATTTTACAGACAAGATATACGCCACAACTAGTGATGGAAATTGCTATCCCATTCTTCCAACAGGTAACTAGAATAAATGTAATTGCCTTCTATGCACCATTGTTGTTCAGAACAATTGGGTTTGGTGAGAGTGCATCACTCATGGCTGCAGTTGTAACTGGCCTTGTGGGCACTGGCTGGACCTTCATATCAATGTTGATAGTGGACAAGTTGGGTCGTCGGGTCTGGTTTATGGTTGGGGGAGTTCACTCATCTCACAATTGATGATTGGAGGTGTCATGTCTGCTCAGCTTGGAGATCATAGTGGCTTGAGCAAAGCATACACATATCTAGTACTGTTACTGATTTGTGTTTATGCTGCTTGTTTTGGAAGGTCATGGGGTCCCCTGGGTGGCTTGGTTCCAAGAGATTTTCCAATTGGAGACTCGATCAGAGGGCAAAGTATCATTGTGGCAGTGAGTATCTCTTCACATTCATCATTGCTCAGACCTTTCTGTCCATGCTCTGCCATTTCAAGTCTCGCATTTTCTTCTTCTTTGGAGGATGGGTGGCTGTGATGACTGGTTTTGTGTACTTGTTATTGCCAGAAACTTAGAACTTGCCCATTGGATCGAGTTTGGAGTGAGCACTGGTTCCGGAAGTGGATTTTCATGGAGGAGAAAGGGAACTATAAGATGGAAGAGATTCAGATGCCAGGGATGTTTAAAGCATGGGAATGCTCAATTAAAAGAGAGTGGTGGAAGGAATAGAATTTGAAATACAGGAATGTGTAATCACATCCAACATAGAATCCTCCGGGGTTATAGGCATGATTTCAAACTCTGCTTCAGTATGCAATGCTGGCATATATGGAACTAGCAACCTCTCTCAACTGCTATTACAGAAATGATCATAAATAATTGTCCATTAAATGTGCAAGAAAAAAGATCCATGGAAGGATTGCATGTGAAAATTGAAGAAATAAATTTATTTTCATAAGGAAAGTCTGAATTGGTTCTGAACCATCTATAAATGTTCTGGGATTAAACACTGGCTTCATGCAACAAACTGCCTGATTGCCCAACCAGCATATCAAGAAACCCTCTCAATTCAGTTTTCAATTTTCTTGAAACATTACCGCGTTTCTTCTGGAGTCCTTCATCTCTCGTACGTGAAAGTATTACTTAATTCAACTCTACAAAGAAAGGAAATCCAATTGAGGAAGTTTTTATCTTGTGAAGCGAAGTCCAACGGCTAGTGAATTGTAAAAGTAGAGAGACGTGGAGGGGGGGAGAATTGATGCAAAATTCATTAGAGAGGAATGAAAGGATTTATTGGAAACATGGTGAAAAATTAAATTTAATTCTTTAATCTGTTAGACTTAGAATCAGTCTTCATGTTGGTGTAGGTCATAATAAAACTTACCAACCAATGAAAAGGAGAGAACAATTACCTTGAGTTCCACAATAGCAACACCTGTTAGGTAACTTAGCTCTTCCACTATGTAGCGATGAAGGATCCATACAGAAAACAGGTCCGCTACCTAAATGAGACAATCTCTTCAACACCTTAGGGTTCCACAGCCCTAAAATCGTCATAGGGAGCAAGAAGAACAAGAGAGAGTGAGAGTAGAAAAAGAGACGGTGCCTCTCTCTCTTCAATCTCCTAATAAATCGGAAGACTACAGAGTGAAGATTGATTTCCTAAAAAGATGCAGCCTATTTTCCCTCTCTCTTGCTAAATTGAATACTGCTCCCAAGAATTAATTGAGAAAAAATAGGGCAGAGGTGTTTACCGGAAAAAATATGGAAAAGGTAGGCTCCCATTAGATATTAGAAATCTACCTTTGCTTAAAGGTGTTTTTGGGATAATTTGAGGGGAAAAGAACACTACCTAGTCGCTTGGCTCCTGCGCCTAGACACAGAAGTGCACGAAAGTACCGCTGCTCCCATGAAAAGGCGAAAATCCTGCCTAGGCTCTAGAGGTATCTCTCATCTAGGGTGAGGGGTTGGGTTTTGGTGCTTTTCACACGCCGTGGTGGTGATCGTGGTTGTGGCCGTGTACGGGCGTGGGTCAAGCCAAATCTATCTTTTTATACATTATAGTTTCTTGGCTCTGAATTCAAAGACACCATATGTATAGGCACTTTTGGAATCGCTTCCTCTAAAAGGCCGACCTTGTAGGAAAGGGAGGAAACAATATGTATATCATACAAGAGCTCTAACACGGCGGACTAACCAAAAAGGGATACGGATGGATAAACAATTCAACACCTGCCCACTCCAAGGGGGACTTGATACCATGACCCCTGCCTGCCTGATACCATGTTGGAATCGCTTCCTCTAAAAGGCCGACCTTGTAGGAAAGGGAGGAAACAATATGTATATCATACAGGAGCTCTAACACGGCGAACTATCCAAAGGGGGACATGGGTGGATAAACAATTCAACACCTGCCCGCTACCAGGGGGACATGATACCATGACCTCTGCCTGCTCTGATACCATGTTGGAACCGCTTCCTCTAAAAGGCCGACCTTGTAGGAAAGAGAGGAAACAATATGTATATCATACAAGAGCTCTAACACGGCGGACTATCCAAAGGGGGACACGGGTGGATAAACAATTCAATAGGCACCTATACGTACATGAGAGTATCCATACGTACAGGTATATATATCTGTATATGTCAACCATACGTGTATAGGCACCTGTACACATATAGATGGCACACATACGTATAAAATTGTGTACATTTATATGATTGGTCTGTGCATTTAACAAAACACTTTTTATGAAAAACAACCTAGAGAATACCCTAGTCGTATTTCTACTCGCTGCTACTGTTTTTTAGTTACTGTCCTCTTTGCAACGGTGGTGAACAACAGTATACCAGTATGGGTATACATATTGTTCTATTCAATGCTCTACTACCAGTTTTGGTTTTACCTTCTCCGGTTCTCAATTGCATTAAAAACTTTCTTCTAAAACCTATTTAGTGACCCTAGTCTTACTCTCCCTAGTAATCAAAGTCGGTGTGCATCGAGACTGAGATTCTGTGATTGATTTATCTTGGAGGTAAAACGCAAGATTCCCCGATTGCACTACTACAGGGGACGTTTCAGACCTTAAGAAAAGTATCTACTGAGATATGACTCAACCAATATTGTTCATCTATTTCAACATCGGCACACACTCTCCCACGAGGGTCTTCTCAACAACATCATTTCACTTTTTTCAGGTAAGTTTCTCAATAGTAAAAGAAAGAGAATAGTCTTATAAATCTATGCCCGTATATATATATATATATATCCTTCATTAACTCCACTATGTAGCGATTAAGGATCTTTGCAGCAAATAAGTTAGCAATGCTTCCAAAATTACGAGGAGACAATCTCCTTCAACATCTTAAGAATCCACAACCCTAAAACCCTCACAAAGAGCAAAGAGAGAAAGAGTGAGTGAGGATAGAAGGAGAAAATGGTGGGACGGAAAGAAAGAGGGCAGTAGTTGTTGACCCCACCTCTCTCTCTTCTACCTTTTAATAATCTGGAAACCTAAAAAGTGGTTTCCTAAAGAGGAGCAACCTTTTTTCCCTCTTTCTTCCTAAATTGAGTATTGCTACGTAGAATCCTTAGTTCGTTGCCTGGTCACATGGCCCCTGCACCAGCGTAGGGGCCAATGGGAGGGCACGCAGCATCAACATAGATGGGATCGTCTATTTCATGGGGCGGGGTGGTAATTTTGTGCGCTCATGTGTCTGGATACAGGAGCCACGTGACGAGACACGTTCTTTTTTCCTATTAAATACATTTAAGATTGATATATCTCTTATATCTCCCCAAGGTAGTGATTAATTATGCTTAGATCCATCAACAACCACAACAACAAACTCAGCCTTTCCCAAATTAATGGGGTAGGCTACATGGATCCAATCAAACAAAGAAGGTAACTACTGACAAGTGAAAGAGAAGAATGGTAAAAGAGATAAGAAGTGAAAAATAAAAACTGACAAATAAACAATGGAAAATAAAAGAAAAGTGAAAGAGGAAAGAGGCACATCAACTTAATAATATCATGTAACAAATCTTAAGGCACGAAAGAAATTATTGTCACCATCCTAGTAAGTTGTAATTCCATGTACATCTATTTGAATCGTGGATTGGACATTTAATGTAATAGAAATCATATTTTTTTTTAAAAAGGGAGGGGGGGGAAAGATCTGTGTCTGGGAGTGTGGCCTATGCCAACACTCCCACGAGTCTATCTCTCTCCTCCTCATATGGAAAGACACCTCTGCTCCCTCGTTTAAAGGAAAAGAGAGATAGACACATGGGAGTGTTGGAGTGGGGGACACTCCCGGAGAGAAAACTGCTTCCCATAAAAAAAATGACTTCCTAAAAAAAGGCTAAACATCCATTTTGGTTTAAAATGAAGTGATTGAAATTATACTAAAATCAACAAATTTCCATCACTCTGCTTGCAACCAAAAATTCTATTGACAAGTTATATTTTATTTTATTACATTAAATTTTATACATTATTTCATCCCAAATGAAAGATTAATTCAACTTACCGTCAGTTCATTTCTAACCAATAAGGCCTAGAAATAAGTTTCCAATCTCCATGGCGTGAATTAGAGGTCGGATTCAACAAAGACCATTCACAGAAACACAGCAGCTACCAAATCAAAATAGACTATTCTTATATTCTAGTTTCCCTGGAGTCACAATCTATGGTCTTCTACAAATAATCCAAACAACCCTAAAAAAATGGCCGTACCAGCGCACAAGGCTCCCGCGTTCAGCAGGGTCTGGGGAGGGTCAAATGTACGCAGCCTTTCCCCTGTTTCCAGAGAGGCTGTTTCCAGGAATTGAACCCGTGACCAAGCATTCAGCAATTGAGTACTTGACCAACGCGCCAAGCACGACCTTCAAATAATCCAAACAACCCTATAGTCATTTAATAGTGTGTCCACACTGTGATCTGACCCAACTATGCATGTCTACCGGAAAAACAAACAAACAAAACAAAAAAACAAGTCTGCATCAAAACTTGCTACGAATTAACTAGTAGAAGACCATTAGGTCAACCCCTTTGAGATAAACATATGCCATTGTATGCAAAAAAAATTAATATCATAATACAGGATCGAAGATCAGTGCGGCAGTCTTGAATAGAATAATATGAGATATTTTGAGACAACACATCACTCATATCTCACACAAAGAAAAAGAACAACCACCCCCCTGCAGGCACTAAAAAAAAATTATAGGTTACATCATCTTTATCCTATAGGCAATTGTCAATTAACAAGTTCCAACTCACTTTCAATTCTGAGCAAATGAAAATAACCATACTTAGCAGAGGCTGCATTGACTGATGAATTAATTGGATTGCCGAATGCAATCTAATCTCAAATCAAATCTATTTGACAACAACAAACTAAAACAAACATAAAGAGAACCTCTAGACACATATGGCTGGTTTTAGACAGCCGATTTACATCACCAAGTTCTTTACCATGGAAATTGATGCAAAATTCATTAGAGGGGAATGAAAGGATTTATTGGAAACATGGTGAAAAATTAAATTTAGCTCTTTAATCTGTTAGACTTAGAATCAGCATTCATGTTGGTGTAGGTCACAATAAAACTCAAACCAAGGAAAAGGAGAGAACAATTACCTTGAGTACCACAATAGCAACACCTCTTAGGAAAGTTAGCTCTTCCACTATGTAGCGATGAAGGATCCATACAGCAAACAGGTCCACGGCCTAGATAAGATCTCTTCAACACCTTAGCGTTCCACGGCACTAAAATCCTCATAGGGAGCAAGGAGAACAAGAAAGAGGGAGAGTAGAAGGAGAAGACCGTGCCTCTCCTCTTCAATCTCCTAATAAATCGGAAGCCTACAGAGTGAAGATTGGTTTCCTAAAAAGATGCAGCCTCTTTTCCCTCTCTCTTGCTAAATTGAATACTGCTGCCTAGAATTAATTGCAAAAAATAGGGCAGAGGTGTTTACCAGAAAAAATAAGGAAAAGGTAGGCTCCTATTAGATATTAGATATCTACCTATACTTAAAATGCTTTGGGACAACTTAAGGGGAAAAGAATTCTAACTGGTCGCGTGGCTCCTGCGCCTAGACACAGAAGCATGCGAAAGTACTGCTGCTCCCATGGAAAGGCGGAAATACCGCCAGGTTCTAGAGGTATCTCACATCTAGGGTGAGGGGTTGGGTTTTGCTGTTTTTGACACGCCGTGGTCGTGGTTGTGGCCGTGTACGGGCGTGGGTCAATACATTATAGTTTTTTGTCTCTGAATTCAAAGACACCATATATAGGAACCTATACGCACATGAGAGTATCCATACGTACAGGTATATATATCTGTATTTATCACCCATACATGTATAGGCACATGTACACATATAGGTCGCACACATACGTACAAAACTGTGTACATTTATATAATTGGTCTGTCCATTTAACAAAACACTTTTTTTGTGAAAAACAATCCAGAGAATACCCTATTCGTATTTCTACCCTCTGCTACTGTTTTTTTTGTTACTGTCCTCTTTGCGACAGTGGTGAACAACAATATGCCAGTACGAGTATACATATTGTATTATTCAATGTTCTACTACCAGTTTTGGTTTACCTTCTCTGGTTCTCAATTGCATTAAAAACTTTCTTCTAAAACCTATTTAGTGAGCCTAGTCTTACTCTCCCTAGTAATCAAAGTCTGTGTGCATCGAGACTGAGATTCTGTGATTGATTTATCTTGGAGGTAAAACGCAAGATTCCCCAATTGTACTACTACAAGGGACGTTTCAGACCATAAGTATCTACTTAGATATGACTCAACCAATATTGTTCATCTTTTTCAACATCGGCACACACTCTCTTACGAGGGTCTTCTCAAGAACATCATTTCACTTTTTTCAAGGAAGCTTCTCAATAGTAAAGAAAGAGATAAGTCTTATAATTCTATGCCCGGATACATAAATAACCTTCATTAACTCCACTATGTAGCGATGAAGGATCTTTGCAGCAAATAAGTTAGCAACGCTTGCAAAATTACGAGGAGACAATCTCCTTCAACATCTTAAGGTTCCATATGAGAGGGAATCTCTCGCCATCAGCAACAGCTCACATGATAAGGCACCAGCACACAATCAACAATCTAAGGAAGTCTATGAATGGAAAGAAATTAGGTGAATCCAATTCTGTAATATATGATGAGGATGCTAGCAGGGATCCACCTCCCTTTCCTTTGTGTAGAGAAAACCTTCCACAGATAACTCCTCAATCCTCCTACGAGTTATCCTTAAATAGGATATGTAATATCCTCAACTGATATAGTGAAAACCTTTCTCTCGTGGACGTAGGTCTCTTGAACCGAACCACGTTAAGTCTTATTGTCTCCTTTCTTCCTCTTCCCTCATTCTTCTTCTCTTCTTCGTTAACATTCCACAACCCTAAAACCCTCACAAAGAGCAAAGAGAACAAGAGTGAGTGAGGATAGAAGGAGAAGACAGTGGGAGGGAAAGAAAGAGAGCAGTTGTTGTCGACCCCACCTCTCTCTCTTCTATCTTCTAATAAATTGGAAACCTAAAAATTGGTTTCCTAAAGAGGTGCAACCTTTTTTTCCCTCTCTTCCTAAATTGAATATTGCTACGTAGAGTCCTTAGTTCGTTGCCTGGTCACATGGCCCCTAAACCAGTGTGGGGGCCAATGAGAGGGCACACAGCATCAACATAGATGGGATCGTCTATTTCATGGGGTGGGGTGGTAATTTTATGCGCTTATGTGTCTGGAGTCTGGACACAGGAGCCACGTGACGAGACACGTTCTTTTTTCCTATTAATTACACCTAAGATTGAGATATCTCTTATATCTCCCCAAGGTAGTAATTAATTATGCTTAGGTCCATCAACAACAACAACAAACTCAGATTTTTCCCAACTTAATGGGGGTAGGCTACATGGATCCAATCAAACAAAGTAGTGACAAATGAACAATGGAAAATAAAAGAAAAGTGAAAGAGTAAAGAGGCACATCAACTTAGCAATATCATGTAACAAATCTTAGGGCATGAAATAAGTTATTGTCACCACCCTAGTACGTTACAAGTCCATGTCCATCTATTTGAATCGTGGATTGGACATTTAATTTAATAGAAATCATATTAAAAAATAAGGGAAAAAGATATCTGTCCGGGAATGTGGCCTATGCCAGCACTCCCATGAGTCTATCTCTCTCCTCCTCATATGAAAAGACACCTCTGCCCCCTTGTTTTAAGGAGGAGAGAGACAGACACATGAAAATGTTGACGTAGGCTACACTCCCGGAAAGAAAACTGCTTGCCATAAAAATAAATAAGACTTCCTAAACAAACGCTAAGCATCTATTTTGGTTTTAAAAAAAAAGTGAGTGAAATTATACTAAAATCAACAAATTGCCTTCACTCTGCTTGCAACCAAACATCCTATTGACAAGTTTTATTTTATTTTATTTTCTATTACATTAAATTATATTCATTATTTCATCACAAATGAATAATTAGTTCAACTTACCATCAGTTCATTTCTAACCAAATAAGGCCTAGAAATAAGTTTGCAATCTCCATGTTGTGCCTTTGAGGTTGGATTCAACAAAGACCATTCACAGAAACAAAGCAGCTACCAACTCAAAATAGACTATTCTTATATTCTAGTTTCCCTGGAATCACAATCTATGGTCTTCTACAAATAATCCAAACAACCCTATAGTCATTTAATAGTGCTTTCCCCACTATGATCTGAACCTCATGCATGCTTACCGGAAAAACAAAAAAAAAAAAAAAGTCTGCAGCAAAACTTGCTATGAATTAACTAGTAGAAGACCATTAGGTCAACCCCTTTGAGGTAAACATATGCCATTGTATGCAAGACAATTAATATCATAATACAGGATCGAAGATCAGTGCGGCAGTCTTGAATAATATGATATATTTTGAGACCACATCACTCATATCTCCAACAAAGATAAAGGACAACCACCCCCCTGCAGGCACTAAAAAAAAAAGCTTATAGATTACATCATCTTTATCCTATAGGAAATTGTCTATTAACAAGTTGCCAACTCACTTTAAATTCTAAGCAAATGAAAATGACCATACTTAGCAGAGGATGCATTGACTTATGAATTAATTGGATTGCCAAATGCAATCGAATCTCAAATCAAATCTATTTGACAAGAACAAACTAAAACAAAAATAAAGAATCATACCCCCCCCCCCAAAAAAAAAAAAACATAAAGAAATGAATTTCCAGTCAAGGGGAATGCACCCCACAATAAATGAACTTTCAGAATTATCTTCTAACAATCAGCTATAAGCTAACAACTGAGATCATCATATCCAAACAACAAGGGTTAATGGACATCTAAGAATCAGTATTATTGAATGAACTCCACAGGGTAAAAATAATTGTAACTGAAGAATTCAAACCAGATCTGCACATTAAGAATCAGTATTATTGAATGAACTCCACAGGGTAAAAAAAATTGTAATTGAAGAATTCAAACCAGATCTGCAAATTATTGTTCTTGTCTAAACAGAGGATCTGCAGCATATTTCAGTACTGAACTAACTAAAATCTCACAGGCCCAACCAATCACTGCTGCTTGTGTCCATGTCGGACCCACCAGTGGAGGGCTTAGGATGGAAAGCAGATTAACTAGTAGATCCTTCAACCAATTTTAGTGAGAGAGATGAGGGTCTGGAGTGGCCAATGGATTCTTCTTCCACAGCTGGAGGAGCTGGCAATGGGTTGTTGCTCTGATTTTCAACTTGAGAATTGCTGATGGGGAACAGTTCATGTGATGCAGATGGAAGAGTGTTGACTGACTGCAGAAATATGATGAATGTGAGGAAAGTTAGTAAGGCATTCCCCAACAGGAGGACTACTGATTTACCAATCTCATGAGTAATGAAAACAATATCAACAAAGATGCAATATAAAATGGCATACAGCACGTCACACACATATGAAGTTGTAAGAGTTCAGCCTTTAATAAGTTAATCCTGGTCAAAAAAGAACCAATTAATGAGATGAATATGACTATTCAAAAAGGGCTCCTTGGCATCTTCCGAGAGCCAAGTACACTGCCTATAAGCCATGTGTAGGCCATTTGTTTTACTTAGTCTATAGAAAACATCTTCTCTTTGGAGCACAGGACAGAATTCAATATCCATGTGGCACATACACAAAATCGACCATCAAACACAAAGAGCAACTCGAGAAACACAAGTACCAAGCATGCATGTATTGCAATGCATTGGGACCCATAATTGTAGTACTGGGTATCCCTCTCACAAATATGATAAAACTTCCTTCTGTAGTTACCCTAAAATCACAGGATGGCTACCATCCCTATTCCTAGGGCAGGGTACCAAAATGTGCAGTGTGCATTCGTGCATGTGTGTGCTTTGGGGGATTGGGGAAGGGGTAGAGAGAGAGAGGGGGGGTACTTCATCAGCTATGACATCAAACACGCTGGATCTTCTATTTCCCCTGGACATATTCCTCTGCCGGATAAAATATTTCTGAGCATGGCTTGCCACTTGAGTTGGTGTTCTTGATTGTACATGGTAGTGTGCTATTCCACGCCAATCACCTTTACCAAGCTCCTGAAGACCAAGTAGAAACATCCTGTGTTCCTCTTCGGTCCATGGCACCCCTGCAAATCAAAAGCATAGAAAAAATATTTAAGATATACATAAACTAAATGTGATGACCTTATTCCACCTCACATGCACGAAATGCCAATCCACCTATGAATAAATCATTTGGCTATGGTGCAGACTTGGTGAATTAATGTAAATCATGGATAAATTTAATGTCTGCAGACCAAGATGGTTCAGTATTTCTACAAAGGTTGCCATGTTTAAAGTTTAAATCAGTATTTCAGACTATTCATGGTGCCTCATTTCAGTATGCAAGACAACGATTGAATGCGTAATGAACAACGGTATTTTGTGTGTACTTGCAAACCCAAAACCTTGCAAGTTCATTAGGGTTATGGAGAAAAATGAAACACAACTAAAAAAGCTAATGGATGAAGATGAAGATGCAGCATTAATACAGGTATGTGTTTAAATTTTTCCTTTTCTGGGCGCTTGGCCTCCTCCATAGGAGAGGGGGGGCTTAAAGAGAGTTTCTCAAGCCTCTTCATCAACTTAGAAAAGTAGCTTTTCCAAGATATTTGGTAATTGTCACTGCATAAGCAATATGTATTGAAGAGACACGTAACACAGAATTTCATCCACGATACGAACAGAAGTATTGCCATTTAAAAATATTGTCCTCCACCAACCCCCTACAGGTGGACCTCCTCTGTTTTTTTGGAGAAAAGTGTAAAGGCATCCTTCTCAGATCATTTGTCACAACTTAAACATACTCATAAGAGCTCAAATGCAAAAGAATCAACAATTCTCCCTGTTATACTAATGACTTCCTCATTTTTCGGTTCTCCCAAAAAGAGAGAAAAATTAAAACAGCGCAAATTATCCGTCCGGAAATAGTAGTTCAACCAGTTCGTAACATATCAATACTTCTGTCGTTCTAATCAATAACTCATTCTTCAGTGGAGGGTGAATGAAAAAAAACAAGGATTTTCAAATCAAAGCTTCAAACAAATACGAACAGGAATCCAAATTAAACCATAGATATGTTCCTCAATCTCTAAAAACAGAAACACTAACCAATTAAATCACCGAAACAGTTACAAGATTAAGAAGATGAAAAACATTACGTACCTTTTTTTCGCTCGCGTCTGGAAGAAGAACCAGGGACTAAATCCTCAGAAGCGTAACCATCAGCAGCGGCACCGTGCTCCGGCGTCTCGCCCTGCAAACAAGGATTGTTCCCATTGTTGTGACGGTTATTGCCGTTGGATCCAGTGTAGTGCATTAGATTTCCCACACTAGAACTCTTCCTGATTGATCCGTCTGTTAAACGGACACCAAAGAGCTTGACTCCTCTGTTGGGGCACGTTCTTGAATTGTGCCCATTGTTACTGCAATTGGAACACCTCCTAGTCATCTCTTCCTCTTTTGGCTGCTCTTCTCTAAAACGCGAGACTCAATAACCTCTCCGATTGAAAGATGAGATCCCGATTATCTCAAAATAGAACAAAAACTACATGAGCAGAGAGAGACAAGCTTAACAACGATGGCGGCTAAGGTCAGGGTTTTCAAGATTCTCTCTCTATATAAATCTGTGAAGAGTTTTGCATAAAAGGAAAGAAGAGAAGAAAATGGAAACTAATAAATGGTGGAAGAGAGGGAGGACGATTTTTGCAAAGGAGGAAAGAAGAGAAGAAAATGGAAACAAATAAATTTAATCTGCATTCTCCAAGTCATGGTCCAAGTTAAAAGATAACTGTAGCATCACTAATCTTCGTAAAGTGGTAATTGAACTCTTTTTCCATCACAGTCTCACCCATATCCTCATCTTGGTTTTCTGCATTCTACAGTCAGTCCCTATATATCTCTCAGAAATGGCACCACCAAATTACAGAGGAGCATTTAACAATAGTTTCCAGTTTAGTATTGGCATAGCAGCATTATAATCAAATCTCATCAACAACGGAACCTAGAAAATTAAAGGTGGTTGGGGCTGGAGAATCACCCTGGGTATGACTGCAGTCCCAGCTTCAGTCCTAACTCTTGGAGCCCTTTTCCTCCCTGATACAGCCAACAGCCTGATACAATGAAGCAATGACCACCAAAGGGCCAAGGAGATGCTGCAGAGGGCCTGTGGAACAACCGACATCCAAGCAGAGCTTGATGATTTCATTAAGGCTAGTGAGATTTCAAGACCATGGAAGGCCACCCATTCAGAAAGATCTTACAGGAAACATAAAGGCCACTAGTGATGGCAATTGTTATCCCATTCTTACAACAGGTAACTGGAACAAATGTAATTGCCTTCTATGCACCATTTTTGTTCAGAATAATTGGGTTTGGTGAGAGTGCATCACTCATGGCTGCCGTTATAACTGGCCTTGTGGGTCTGGCTGGACCTTCGTATCAATGTTGATAGTGGACAAGTTGGGTCGTTGGGTCTTGTTTATGGTTGGCGTAGTTCAAATGCTCATCTGACAATTGATGATTGGAGGTATAATGGCTGTTCAGCTTGGAGATCATAGTGGCTTGAGCAAAGGATACTCATATCTAGTACTGTTACTGATTTGTGTTTATGTTGCTGGTTTTGGATGGTCATGGGGTCCCCCGGGTTGCTTGGTTCCAAGTGAGATTTTCTAATTGGAGATTTGATCAGCAGGGCAAAGCATCACTGTGGCAGTGAGTTTCTCTTCACATTCATTATCACTCAGACCTTTCTGTCCATGCTCTGCCATTTCAAGTCTGAAATTTTCTTCTTCTTAGGAGGATGGTTGGCTGTGATGACTTGTTTTGTGGACTTGTTATTGGCAGAAACTAAGAATTTACCCATCGAAGTGATGGATCGAGTTTGGGTTCAGTACTGGTTCTGGAAGAGGATTCTCATGGAGGAGAAAGGGGAGTATAAGATAGAGGGATGAGATTCAAATGACAGGGATATTTAAAGCATGGAAATGCTAAATTAAAAGAGAGAGGTTGAAGGAAGAGACTTTGAAATACTGAAATCACATCCAGCATAAAATCCTCCTGAGTTTTAGGCTAGGACATGATTTCAAACTCTGCTTCTAGTATGCAATGCTGGCATATATATATGGAACTAGCAACCTCTCTGTCATCTGCCATCAGAGAAATGATCATAAATGATTGTCCATTAAATGTGCATGAAGAAAGATCCATGAAAGGATTGCATGTGGAAATTGAAGAACTAAATTTATTTTCAGAAAGCAAAATCAGAATTAGTTCTCTACCATCTATAAATGTATTGGGATTAATCACTGGCTTTCTGCAACAAACTGCCTGATTGCCCAACCAGCATATCAAGAAACCCTCTCCACTTCAGTTTCCAAATTTCTTGAAAAATTACAGTCCTCAATCTCTCGTACGTGAAAGTATTAACTTAATTCAACTCTACAATGAAAGGAGAACCGATTAAGGAAGTCCAATGGCTAGTGAATTAAAAAAAAAGTAGAGAAAGGGAATTGATGGAAAATTCATAACAGAGGATTTAAAGGATTTATTGGAAATATAGTGCAAAATTAAATTTAGTTCTCTAATCCTCATATAACTAATACAATCGTAGCACCTGCAAGGAAAGTAAGCTCTTCCACTATGTAGCGATGAAGAATCGTTTTGCAGCAAACAGGTAGGCAACGCTTGCACAACGACGATGAGACGATCGATCTCCTTCAATTCAAAACCCTAAAACCCTCATACAGAGCAAGGAGAACAATAGTGAGAGAGAGAGAGAGAGAGAGAGAGAGAAAACCAAAAAAGTGCGACCTCTTTTCCCTCTCTTTCTTGCTTAAATGGAATAGTGGCAAAGGTGTTTTACCCAAAAATAATAATAGGGAGAAAATAGCCAGTTTGTATTGTTTTTTGTGAGAAAAACAACATTAAATTAAATAGAAAAATTACATTAGGATTCACAAAACGATTATTTTCGAAGGAGAGTATAAAAAGTTAAATGTTGCATAATTAGAACCAACGAATCATCAGGATGATTTAATCATAGTTAACACAAAAAAGTCTAGCAAGAATTTTAGCAATGCAGAAAGGAAATGTGATGGTCGGGATTCCTTAGAAGGAGTCGGCAGCATTATGGGAACTTCTTTGTTGTGGCACCATAGCTCAGTTATCGAATAGTGGTCCTTTTGTGCTTGGCTAATTCCTGCTAGAAGACCAGCTATCTCTGCTTCCGCTTTGCTTTTCGAACTTTCAAAACCTACAGCTATCAGCACAATATGTCATTGAAACAAAATGCAATAAGCTATGCAAAGGATACTAAGGTTGGATTAGCAACTACTACACAGATCAATATGTAGTGGTCATAACAGAGAATAGAGAGATTAGTTAAGCAACTTCAATAGATAAAAATTGACTCTGACAGAGCAATACCCATAGAGTTGTGATGAGGGGGAGTAATGTTCTGATTACAAAACCATTGATTCACCTGTGTAAGAACTAAATGAGGATCAAGTTTAATTGATCCTCGAATAAACTTGTTCCGTGGATCAATTAAACTTGTTCCGAGTGTCCCAAATAAAATTGTCTTGGTGATTCAACTTATACTTTACCAAGAACAAAAGGTGTTGAAACTTGTTCATCCCTTTACCCCTCACATTCCCCAACGTAAAGTAGCTTTGTTTTTTATGACATCCGTTGCTTCACCTATCACCACTAATGAACAACTTTTGCCTTCTTCCTTGAAAGGAAATAGGATAAGAGACACATGGCTTCCCAGTAGTGGTGCCACCACCACCAGTAGCAGTAGTACCAATACCTTTGTTGCCTGGTTCCAACGATCTCTTCCGTTCTCCTCCTCCTTTCTCTTTCCTGATACAGTGATGCAAATAACTCAAAGGAAAAACAAATATAAATCCATGATATAAAAGAAAATTGTGACATTAAAGTAACTTATATGCCTGCAAGCGATATGGTAGTTGATTCCCTGGCAAAGGAAGTTCATGCATAAGTTTACGTGAAACATGTAAATTTAGTGGGACTTGGAGCAATTTCATTTTGGAATTGGAACTAAACATTTGGAATATTTATGGCACTTGGAGCAGTCTAACTTTGGAATAGGAACTAGTTGTTCGTCGTCATAACAATTGATAAACCCAAAATCACACCGGCCAATCGTGAGTCGCCACGTGTCCCGGCCCAAGTGGGAAGGCCATCCCAAGCTCGGCCACCTTACGTTTCACTTGATTGGCCCGGATGGAAAGCTACCATCAAAGTCCAAGTCCAGGTATTACGGACTACGACTACCACCAAAGAAGTCTAGGTACTACAAACTACTACCACTGCCAACAATAAGATATACATCAGCTCATAGGCACTAGGCACCACCGCCAACAACATAATCCCAGATGGACTCAAGCACCAAGGATCCTATCCAACACGTACGAATGTCTATCTACCATGAACTTCTACCCTACCGGGGCTCTACCTCCCGTAGGGAGACAACCAACCAAGGAAGAATCCTACTACCTAGGAACTCTATCGACTACGAGGACTACTCGTCATCAACTGAGACTCTCCACACCGCCACACTCCACTATAAATGCGAAGGTACTCTACCCCATCAACCCATCTTGAATATCTTGAATTCTACTATTCATCTGTTTGCTCAGAGAGATCTAACTTTGGCATCGGAGAGTTCTAGGTTGGAACCACACCGGTTCTCCTTTGTCACCCAGGTCCTTTTGCAGGTTATGGCACTCGAAGGGGCCAGCGGATGATTTCTTGACGCAACAACAATAAAAAAATCTTATAAAGATTGTTCCTGGAATTGGTAATAAAAATCTAACTATCATAACAAATACAAATGTTCTTGGAAATGAGAATTTGAAATGAATGTAATTCTTGGAAATGGGAACAAAAAGTGTGAATTCGGCCAGTATATAGCAGGGGTTTTTTAACTCCTAACGAAAGGGCTTTTTCTTTCATTTTTCAAGAAAGATAAGTTTTGGCTCCCTATAATATAAAAAAGAATTCACTAAACTTATCGACATTTTGTACACAAAACTAACAACGCTACCAAGCTGCGGTACATCCCTTTTAATTGGTTTATCGTGTCATTGTAGGGAATCTCTATCTTCTTCTTTTTTCTTTTTTCTTTTTTTTGTCTATTAAAGATATTCCTTTTGAGCCAATCCATTTGGCCCCACCACGTTTCTTCAAAGAGCATGATTAAACCAAACTTACACCGTTCTCAGATTTATTAAAATTTGTACTCTTAAATCATTAATCATAGGGAAATTTTCAGTGTCTCACATGAAAATACAATATGGCTATATCAAGAAGAAAATATAAGAAAATGGTATTTCCACCAGACCCATCTCCTCTCCTTGGTTCTTTCGAGAACATGATTAGTACTTATATAATGGAAAAAAATCCCTTTAAAATTACAAGGCACCTTGGTTATCGAACCTTCAGTCAAATTTGGCTCGGGACTCATGTTTTTTTATCGAATCTTAGAAGCGTTTCAAATGATGACACAAAAGCCCTAGGGATAATAACTAGAGGCTTGATTTGGTCTTCTTCTTCTTCTTCTTCTTTTTTTTTTTTTATTTTTTTATTTGTCTATTGAAGATATTCCTTTTGAGCCAAGTGGGAGATGTTGGTGGGGTGGCCATTTGGCCCCACCACGTTTCTTCAAAGGGCATGATTAAACCAAACTTACACCATACTCAGATTTATTAAAATTTGTACTCTTAAATCATTAATCATAGGGAAATTTTCACTGTCTCACATGAAAATACAGTATGGCTATATCAAGAAGAGAAATATAAGAAAATGGTATTTCGGTATTTCCACCAGACCCATCTCCTCTCCTTGGTTCTTTCGAGAACATGATTAGTACTTATATAATGGAAAAAAAAATCCCTTTAAAATTACAAGGCACCTTGGTTATCGAACCTTCAGTCAAGTTTGGCTCGGGACTCCTTTTTTTATCGAATCTTAGAAGCATTTCAAATGATGACACAAAGCCCTAGGGATAATAACCAAGGCCTGATTTGGTTTGATGTCTATTTCAATTTTCATGTGGTGATTTATTCTTGGGTGGACTACCAAGCAACTCCATAGCGCGCTAGCTGATCTATGACCAAAGAAGTAAATCTTATTCAGTGAAATAAAAATCATATGGAATAGAAATTCTGAAATTATGTAAAGAACCCTTTCAATTTCAAAATTGAAATCGCACTCTATCTTATTTCATGCTACTCTTTAATGAGCACGTGGTAAACAACGGTTCTTTTATAGGGAAAGTAGTAATTTTTCATAAATTTTATAAAACACTCTTTTTGAATAAACAACAAGTCTTTATGTAAAGAACACATAGAAACATGACCAGTGAAGACTTCGTAAACTATCTTCTCTCTTGCTCTCTGGTTAATACAAGAAGGTATGAACATTTCTCTCTCTCTCACTCTATTCGGTTAGGGTAAACCGTTGTTTCCATTTTCAAAGCCTCTACAACTGGATTTGGCTTTGGTCCTGTCGTGGCGGGAGCTGGAGCGTCCAGCCCAGGGCCCCACATTTGAAATGATCACCCCACCCCTAATTTTGCTGTGGTTTAGCTGGGCTGGACGCTCCAGCTCCCGCCACGGCAGGACAGGAGCCTTTTCGTCTACAACTCTCGTCAATGCAAGTTGTTGAAGCTTTGGCCTTGAAAAGAAGTTGTTTTGGTCACTAGGTGCATGTATAGACAAGGTGGTTTTCAAGAGTGGCATTGGTTTTATCTGACTTCAGTTCAGACAGCTTTGAGGTTACGATGCAAAGTCAATTTCAATGACCAAAATACTGGTATTGGTATTTTGACTAGGAGGTAGATATCCAGTAGCTAAGATCATGGTGTTTCTCTTTGAAAGTACTCCGTAGGTACTACTTTAAAATTTAAATGTCTGTGGATTATTCAATCTTAGTATATTCTTACATGTACTTCCATGCCTGGTTTAACAATGAACATACCCATGTGGTCAATCCTCTCTCTTCTTCTTCTAATTCTGATCCCTTCTTCTAGTTCCTCTAATTCTTTTACATTGATTGCTAGTTCTGGGACCGCCCATGCCGCACGATGTTCACAGCACCCCCAGTAGTACGTACTGGGGTTGATAATTTTCCCTAGTTCTGGGCCTTCTGGCTATATCTTTGTTGGTAGCTTATTTAATTCTTCTACTGTTCCTGCCGGTACCTTTGGCTTGTTAGTCAGAAGGAAAAGACTCCAATTTTTTTGCTTGGAGATTTTTCAATTCCAGCCCCAATCTAGCCTTTCTTTCATGGCTCTCAATATATAGTAATAAAATCAGCTCTACATCAAGATATCTGGGTGGTGCCTTTTGTTTTCTAGCCAAGTAGTCAAAATTCAAATCTTTTAACCATTGGATCCAAAGACCATTGTTCTTCGCATAACTGACGTTTGAGTTATCGGGGTATTCCAGATAATTAAAGTTGTGTAGTGGCCCACGGATTCAGGATCTTCCATAGCATCCATAGGCATATAAATTGGGCCTGAAGAAAAATAACCTACATCCAAGTAACAAAAATATTTGTGTAATCATATACAACTTTATTAAGAAGCAAACGACTTTTTGAAGGAAAAAAAATGAACGCCGGGGGGAGAGGGGAGTTCGATGAAGAAAATGTGTATGCAATAACAGTGATGGGAAACATATCGTAAAGAAATTGTAAATCAAATCGATGAAATTTATCACAGTTGAAGATGAACGCATTGTCTATTTTATATTTCTTTTTCATATATTTTTTGCTATATAATTTATTACGAGCATTTGAACAAAAAGATATTATCATGTATTGTATGCCATTTATTAAAAACTATAAAGAATTTGAACAAAAAGATTTACTCTCCCCCCTTGATCGAATGACATCATTTTCCATGTCATCATTGCTGTGGCGTAGGAGATTTTCTTCCACTAGAGGTGTGGGGAAACGTATACCTCCAAAAATATATTCAATCGTAAAAAATCTATTCTTAGAAATTGAATTACCAAATGAATTTCTAATTCTTGAAATATTTCAAAATGATGCAACCAAAACAATTTTAATTTCTTGTATGAAATCAATCCAAAATCGAAATATAAATCATACCAAATCACGCCTAAAGCCTACTTGGTAATATTCTTTTGGAGTATGTGCTTTTTACAATTTCTTTTTTTTTGTTTTTAAAATTTATGTAACAATAGAAATATGTTTGGTAACATCACTTTGTTTTTCTATTCTTCTATAATGAATCACGGAATACAAAGTTCAAGTAGAAAAGTTCTCTCTGAGAAAGTGTACCTCCCATGCCTATACATAGAAGGAGGTGATTGATTGCCCTACCCTCATGATGGCATGATACCAATGCATGTATTCTCATTGGCTCCCGCATGCGCACAGGGTCTACATTCCTCAACAGAGTACTCCGACTCTTTTAAGAAATACAAAAACAGAAAAATTTTGTTTTTCTATGTCAGAAACAAATTGAGCTCATCTCCAGGCAGGTGTGCGCCCAGGGTTCTGCCAGGGGGCATCCAGCGCCTGAACTGTGCCACACACATCATGACGCACACCTAGGGATGTGTGCAGCACAGCCCAACGGCTGGCAGCGCCCTGAGTGTTCCCTGCTCCCTGGAGCCGATCCTGATCTGTCAGAAACATAATTAAAAGAAAAGAAGAAAAAAAAAATCGTTACATCTACCCCCTCTCCCCCACCCCACCCAAGCTCCTGCAACTCCCCAACCCCCATCCCCGCCCCGTCTTCTCTCTCTCTACTTACTTGGGTTCTCACCTTCAGTTCATTTCTAACCATATAAAGCCTATAAAGAAGTTTCTAATTTTCATGTTGCGACTTTGAGCTTGGACCCAACAAAGACACCAATTCACAGAAACACTGCAGCAACCAACTCAAGAGACCATTCTTATATTCCAATTTCCCTGGAATCACAATCTACGGTCTTCTACAAATAATCCAAACAGCCATATAGTCATTTAATAGTGTGTCCCCACCATGATCTGAACCCAATTCTGCATGTTCACCAAAGAAACAAAAAAAACAAAAAAACCAAGTCTTCATCACACCTTGCCATGAATTAACTAGTAAAAGACCATTTAGTCAACTCCTTTGGGATAAACATACGCTATTGTATGCAAGAATATTAATATCATAATAAAGGATAGAAGATGAGGGCGGTAGTCTTGAATAAAAAATAAGAGATATTTTGAGACAATACATCACTCATATCTCCAACAAAATAAAGAACAACCAAAACCAACCCCCCCCCCCCTGCGGCACTAACCTTACAGATTACATCATCTTTATCCTAAACAATTTGTCAATTAACAAGTTGCCAACGCAATTTAAATTATGAGCAAATGAAAATGACCATACTTAGCAGAGGCTGCAATCTAATATCAAATCAAATCTATATGGCAAGAACACACTGAAAACTAAAATAAAGAATCTTACCCAAAAACAAAAGGACAAAGAAATGCATTTTCCAGTCAAGGGGAATGCACCCCACAATAAATGAAGAATATAATTATTTTCTGACAATCAGCTATAAACTAACGACTGAGATCATCATATCCAAAGAACTAGGGTTAATGGACATCTAAGAATCAGTAATTATTGAATGAACTCCACAGGGTAAAAAAAATTGTAACTGAAGAATTCAAACCAGATCTGCACATTATTGTTCTTGTATAAACAGAGGATCTGCATCATATTTCAGTACTGAACTAACTAAAATTTCACAGGCCCAACCATTCACCACAGATTAGACTGCATGAATCGGATTGCTGCTTGTGTCCATGTCAGACCCACCACTGGTGGGCTTAGGATGGAAAGCAGATTGCCTAGTAGATCCTTCAAGCAATTTTAGTGAGAGAGATGAAGGTCCGGAGTGGCCAAGGGATTCTCCTAGACTTAGTTTTGACATTCCCACCAGCTCATCAAAATTGATTGGATTCTTTGAATGCACTGCCGTTGGCTTAACAACTTCATGTGTCTCTTTTGTTGCTCCCTCTGCACTGTAACCCGGCCAAAATGGGAAAGAAAATGGGAAGAACGGCGAGAAATATGTAGGAAATACTACTGGATAACTGCATTGTGAACTCTCTGCCTTTGGAATGGTAACTTCGCCATCATTGGAATTTGTGGAGTCCATTGACTCGCATTCTTCTTCCACAGCTGGTGGAGCTGGCAAAAGGTTGTTGCTCTGATTTTCAGCTTGAGAATTGCTGATGGGGTACAGTTCCTGTGATGCAGATGGAAGAGTGTCGGCTGACTGCAGAAATATGATGCATGTGAGGAAGGTTAGTAAGGCACTCCCAACAGGAGGAGGTTTACTCTACCGATCTCATGAGTAGTGAAAAATAATATCAATAAGATCCATCTAGGGACACTCCTTAAACCCTTTTGCCAGAAAGGGAGAAGAGATAGGCTGGTTACATAGACCGTATGCAATCTAAAATGGCATTCAACACATCGCACACATGAAATTGTAAGAGTTCAGCCATTAATAAGTTAATCCTGGTCATAATTGAACCAATTTGTGAGATGAGTACGACTATTTAAAAAAGGGCTATTTTGGCATCTTCCGAGAGCCAAGTACAATACCTATATGTCATGTGTAGGCCATTTGTTTTACTTCGTCTATAAAGGACATCTACTCTTTGGAGAGCATGACAGAACTCAAAATCCATGAAGCACACACAAAATCGACCATCAACAACAAAGAGCAACTCTAGACACACATGTACATGCATGCATGTATTCCAATGAATTGGGCACCCACAATTGCAGTACTGGGCATCCCTCTTAAAAAAGTAATATAGCTTCCTTCTGTTACTGTAAAATCACAGGATGGCTTCCCTACTCCTAGGCCAGGGTGCCTAAATGTAGAGTGTGCATGCATGTATTTGTGCTTGGGGGGGGGGGGGTTGGGGGAAGGGAGAGAAAGAAGGGTACTTACTTCATCAGCTATGATATCAAACAAGCTGGATCTTCTTTTTCTCCTGGACATATTGCTTTGTCGGATAAAATATTTCTGAGCATGGCTTGCCACTTGAGTTGGCGTTCTTGATACTACATAGTTGCGTGCTATTCCACGCCAATCACCTTTACCAAGCTTCTGAAGACCAAGTAGAAACATCCTATGTTCCTCTTCGGTCCATGGCACCCCTGCAAATCAAAAGCATAGAAAGTATACTTAAGATATACATCAACTAAATGTGATGACCTTATTCCACCTCACATGCACAAAATGCCAATCCACATATATATAAATCATGTGGTTATGGGGCAGATTTGATGAATTAATGTAAATCCTGCATATATTTAATATGTACTGCAGGCCAAGATGATTCAGTATTTCTAGAAAGGTTGCTATGTTTAAAATTTAAACTAGTATTTCAGACTGTACTTGGTGCCTCATTTTAGTATCCAAGTCAATAATTGGATGCGTAATGAACAACAGCATTTTGTGTGTACTTGCAAACCCAAAACCTTTTCTGGGTGCTTGGTCTCCTCTCTAGGGGAGAGGGTTTGAAGAGAGTTTCCCAAGCCTCTTTATCATCAACTTAGAAAAGTAGCTTTTCCATGATATTCGGTATTTTCACTGCATAAGCAATACTTTTTGAATGGACACATAACACAGAATTACAACCACAGTACGAACAGAAGTATTATCTTAAAAATCAACAGGTAAGCATTTATGGACTTTCCTTTACATGCTAGAAGTGTAAGAGCAACCTTTCTCAGATCATTTGTCACAACTTGCACAAACTCATAAGAGCTTAAATGGAAAAGAAAAGAATCAACAATTCTCCCTGTTATACCAATTAATTCTTGATTTTTCTGTTCTACCACAAATAGAGAAAAAAAATTACAACATCCCAATTTATCGGTCCGGAAATATTAGTTTAACCAGTTCCTAAGGTATCAATATTTCTTCCATTCTTGTCAATAACTCATTTTCTTTCGGAAAAAAACCAAAGGGGCTTTCATATCAAAGCTTCAAACAAATACGTAAAGGAATCCAAATTGAACCATAGATAAATTTCCCAATCTTAAAAAACAGAAACACTAACCAATTAAAATCACTGAAACAGTTAAAAGATTAAGAAGATGGAAAAAAAAAAAAAAAAAAGCGTACCTTTTTTTCGCTCGCGACTAGAAGAAGAACCGGGGACGAAATCCTCAGAAGCGTAACCATCAGCAGCGGCACCGTGCTCCGGCGTCTCGCCGGGCGAACTAGGATTGGTCCCGGTGTTATGATGGTTATTGCCGTTGGATCCAGTGTAGTGCGTTAGATTTCCCATACTAGCACTCTTCCTAATCGATCCATCTGTTAAACGAACACCGAAGAGCTTGACTCCTCTGTTGGGGCATGTTCTTGAATTGTGTCCATTGTTACTGCAATGCGAACACCTCCTAGTCATCTCCTCCGCTTTTCGCTGCTCTTCTCTAAAACACAAGAATCAATAACCTCACCCCGATTGAGAGATGAGATCCTGATTATCTCAAAACAGAACAAAAAAACTACATGAGCAGAGAGACAAACTTAACAACGATGGCGGCTAGGGTTAGGGTTTTGAAGATTGAAAGGTCGGTCTTCCGATCCCCTTCTCTTGGAAAAATAAAGAAGTTTCCTTTTTTCAGTTTTCAGTTTTTTATGTTTCCTCAATATATCTCTCTATATAACTCTGCGAAGAGTTTTGCAGAGAAGGAAAGAATAGAAGAAAATGGAAACTAATAACTGGTGGAAGAGACGAAGGACGATAATACAGTCAAACAAGCCCGTCCGTGAATTATAGGTTTCAATGGATAAAACAGGAAAGTCCCCAGTGCTTTGCTCGCCAATTTAATAGTGTATCTCGATTGCTTGGACCACATCCATATTTTTTACCCGACCCGACTCCGTGTTGGAATCAACCAGCATCCAACGGCTGGGCCATTAGGCACGCGCGGGGATGTGTGTCTATGTGGAACCCCTTGTACAACCAGCAGCCCAGTCGTTGGATGCCTCATTAGAGTTCGGTTCCTCTGCATGTATGTGCAGGTGCACGTACATGTGAGAAGCAACCACATGTCCTATTTTTACTATTTACAAGTGGAGGAGGGTATTTATGAAAATAAAATAAACATGTGATTGGCTCTGAAAGGAATGCTCACCTACACGTATATTCAGATGATCCATGTTCGCCTCACTAGGCACCCGTTGGGCGCTGGGCTTGCAAGAGAGGAGCCCGATCCACCAAGCACACTCTTTTAAGTATTTTGTTTAACAATAAACCAGGTTTTTAGTGATTAAATTTTAAACTTGGGTTTGGGTTTTAATCGAGATCCGACCCGAACATAGAGTACTAAGCAAGCATAATGGGTCCCACAGTCCAACTTCAAAGGCTAGCTGGCAGTCTGGCTCTGGCATAGCGTTACCTTGGTGACATCGATAAGATGGGGTAAAACACGTAACGAAGGGAGTGGTGTCCCACTTATTCGACGGTGGTGATGGAGATAAAGATAGGCCACGTGTAGCATCAGATAGATAATATAATCTATTTAGAGATTAAGAGATAATAGAAGATAAAGGAGAGTCGGTGAGAAGGGTGTACGGAAACGTGGGGACCACGGTACACGTGGGACGGTGAGAGAGAGGGTGTTGCATATTCGAGGTATATTACTGTACACAGGATATCATCACATGTTGTTGCCTCAGGATAAGAAGGAAAAAGAAAAAAAATTAAAAAAACTTATCTTTTTTTTTTTTTTTTTTTACCGGTTTTGGGTTTTCTTATCTGAATCAGAGACAAGGTTAGTGCCAGTGGAGGACTTTTTCTCCGCCACTATCCTCTCTTTCTCGTTCGGTCTCTCCTATTTTATTTCTTTTGTTCGCTTGTTTGTGACTTTCTTTAAAAGTCAAAAGGAGATTCGCATCTTTGACGAGTATCTAGAGATTTGGAGGATAACATAGGGTGTAAAGATTACGCTGATCCTGTTCACGTACGTGAAGGTTCGAGAATGGTTCATTGTTGTTCATAGAGTGGATTCCATCTGAATGATTGTGAGTCGTTCTCCTACATAATGTGAAGTCAACTCGGTAGTTTGTATGATAATGATTTTAAGATTTTTGTCTTACCAAAGTATTTTTAGGAAGAAGCTTTGGTTTCTATAAAAGGAACGTAAGAAGGAATTTACACATTACAATCAATGAGAGATTAGAAAACGGTATCCATATTGGATCCACATAGAACCCACATAGTTTCAGTACAAAAGCATCGTAGCAATCTTTTTCCCTTGTGAGATGTTTTTCAAAAAAAATTACAAAAACATATGAGTTATTCATTTTAAAAATTTCAATTACGACTATTTGTTCCCTTGGTAGAGTTCATAGTAATTCTAGAATACTATTATACATGCATGGACATAGACAAGACGCATGCAAATATAAGAGGAGATATGTATTTGATTGAAATGAGTACATCATCATCCACCTGGCCAAATAGATACCTTGTGACGTTTGGGAAAACAACAGTATAGACCACTTATTTAAATTATAAACATTTACTTATCTAAAATATAATAATAATAATAATAATTAGCATTTTTTTTTGGTGGGGGGAGTGTTATGTTTGTTGGAAATATTTTTGCATTAGTAACAGAAGTGTTTTTGAGATCCTCCTTTACCTTCATCATGTTATTTTTAAGGGTAAATTACATGTCACTCCCTGGTTTTCAAACGAAACTCGGATCACCCCCTGGTTTTTAAAAAAAATTCAAATCACCCCTTGGTTTAGACCCCAATATGACAAATTAGTCCATACCATTAGTTTTATGTTGTTAAGTGATGACATCAACCAGTTAAATAAATTTAAATCCCTAAACTACCCTTAACCAATGTTGAAGATCAAAGAAGGATAGTATTGTAAATTTAATTCTAATGTTTTAATACAAGGGTAAAATAATCCTTTCACACTAATAACTAACAACAGAGTAACACCGTTATTGTAGAAGGGGTGATTTGAGTTTTTTCAAAAAACCAGGGATAATCTGAGTTTCGTTGAAAAACCAGAAGGTCAGGTGTAATTTACCCTATTTTTAATTCTCAAAAACGAGCTTTTGCCGTGCTAGTTGGATATCTTCTCCTCATAGGCTTTAGAAAAGACAGGAATAGAGATTTTGGATATTTTGATTGCTTCAAGCATCGCTGATAAGATCCCTTCTCCACCCCAAAGGTCTTCGCTAGGATCCATAAACTTGAAGCTTTTTTTTTTCTTTCTTCTTCTTCTTGTTTTTGCTTTTTTTTTTTTTTTTTTTTTTTCAAGCTTTTGGTTTCTCGGTAGGATTAATTTATTTTCTCTTATTATCATATTTAGGGTTTTGGTTGTATAAAATGGTATTCTTGTACATGCTCATAATTTAAAGTGTAATTTTTTGTTTCATCGTTGTTTACTGATAAACAGTAGATTAAAATTATTTTATTGTGTTATGAACTATTTAGTTAGTTTCATATGATTTTATGTATACACTAGCTAACCCTATTTTGTAACGCATACATAGAGGTAAAAGTCTCCTTTCTTCCTTTGTTTAATTTTCTTGTGTACCTTATCTTTATTTCTGTATATTATGGCATGATATATTATAGATTGAGATATTTATTATCTTATAAAAATATTAAATAAATAGAAAGATCAATATAACCAAGTGGACCGAGGTGCCTCACACCTTTCTTGTTCTACAACTTGACTTAAACAGTTAAACCTGTTTTTGTTTTTTTACCGGTTCAAATGAAATCATATGTGTTTAAATGGAATCATATATGTCTAATTCCTTGAACTGAACCTTTGTAATGCAGAGAGGTGGGAGTTGCAAGGAGAGAGCGTGAAGGAAGGGACTGGGAGATGCCATTGGGGGTGAGGGTTGCAAAGGGCAGGGGTGTGGGAATTGCAGAGGCTAAGTGGAGGAGGGAGTCATGGAAACTTGGGGGGCGGGGGGAGGTTCTCTTTCAAAGTGTTCTTGGAACAAAGAAACATTTTCATTTTTGTTTCTCTATTTCTCAAATTTTGTATTTGAAATGCCCATTCATTTTGCAATAACATGAAAATGAACCGTTGTAGTTAAAAAAAAAAAACGTTCAATTATTGTTTCCAATGAACAAAAGAACAATAGAAGCACTTTTTTGAAATGTTACCAAAAGCAGCATTTAACTGTTCATATTTTTCCACATGGTGGTTAAGGAAAAACTATACTAAACAAGCACAAGTAGTTTTACTATGTGGAAGAGTGACGAGACAAATGTTTTACCAACAAAACAAGTGATGTGGCAATTCTAAATGTGAGATATCCAGAGTGAACTTAATATGCCATATGTCAAATATTTGCACAAATTACAATAATGTTCTATCCCATCTAATGTCGTATACCCTTTCATTTATGTCTATCCACCTTCGTTGTTATCTATGTACCCTCTTGGTGATCCTAGATTTTCCAATTCTTTGCTTTGTCAGCAAACTCACACGATAACAAATTTGGCAGGCAAGCAAAGTTGACCTTGGAGAGTAACCTATTCACAAAAGTTTGGCTCCATTTGACGATCTAGGTGCCCGTTGAGGAGATTATTTCCTTAGTGTCCATGTAGCAAATTAGGTCAAAAATTGATAGGCACAAATTTTTTTAGGGCAAGAGATCGTTGCATGGTCGTGTGGCCTCGGCACCAATGCAGAAGCCAATGATAGTGCGTGTAAGGGAATTAACATGGATGGAATTTTTTATTTCAGGGGGTGGAGCGGTAATCTGCGTGCTCTTGTGTCTGGGTGCAGGATCCACGTGACCAGACAATGTTTTTGTTTTCCTTTTTAATTATCTATGGGCAAGGAATTGACATGTTGCAATGTAGGATGGAATCTCTCACACCAAGTCAATGGGAGCACAGGAAGAAGGCACTGCATGCTTCGTATACAAGCAGGCCTAAGAGGATAGAGACATAGAGTGTGTGAAAGAGCGTATATATAACTTATGGCTCTAAGAATTGAATGACAACTAATGCCACGTAGGTTTTTTTTTTTTTCTGTTGGGGGGTGAGGGTTTGGAGAGCACTAAAGCTAGACAATGATCACACCAATTGATTTACGTTTTATATAATGAAACGCATATCATTCATGAAGAATATGTGTACTACCTTAATTAAAGGTCACCAACTCCACAAGGGTGGTAATAATGCTTTGGTTGTTCTAATTATTGGATAGAAGGTAAGTCTTTGAATAAAACACATGGGCAATGTTCTTTGCTTGGGACCGCACGGGGTGTAGGCTGTGCCCAGTCACATGGAGTTGGATGAGGCGGTCATTTCAGGTATTTAGGGGGTAGGATGGTCATTTCACCCATCTCCATGTTTTTCCCAAAATACATTAACATAGTTATCGTTTCAAATGATTTTCAAAGCAATTTTCCAATTGGTGTGGTTTAGATTGAAATCATGATTAGTTTTATGATATTTTTAAGTATAAACTCATGAAGTTTGAGAGAAACGTGACGAAGGCAAAAACAAATTCTTAATAGTGGTGCTTTATCACCCCCCATCAAACAATGTTTTGTTTTATTAAAAATCAACAAAAAAATATATTAAAAAAAAAGAAGAAAATGTACATAATTAACATCCAAGAATCCCTAGAAAAAAAATACAAAAAACAGCTCAATACAGGTTACTTCTCTACCTTCAACATGGCTATCAACAAAGAAAGCAACTTGCAAGCTCAGAAACAAAACAAACTGACAAAAGCTCAAGCATATCTATAACGGGTCTCTCCTGAGCCTCCCTTATAATATCTTCAACAACATCTAATTTACTGCTAAGAATAGGTGGCAAAATCCCACTAGTCTTTGCAATTATCATTCTATCAAATATATTGGGAAAATATCAAATGGGGAGAAGTTCTCTGTGGGGGAGCACAAGGGCCACGCACGTGTTAGCGTCTCGGGGATGGGATTTTCGTCTTTCATGGAGGCGGGGTGGTCATTTCGTCTCCATTATTTTTAGGCACGGCTTACCCCTTCCCCCCCCCCCCTCCCCTCCCCTCCCCTCCCCAACAAAAAACATTTTCCCATATCAAATATAGATCTCCTAGTTCAATATAAGACAAAAGTTTAGCATGTGGGCATGAGGATAATTTATGTGAAGTATTGGAGTATGAGTTTCAAAATAATTGTACAGGGAATGTTGGTGTATAGGAAGGGGTTTGGATTCTACGTTCTTGAGATGGAAAGTGTAAATTGAACAGTTGGCCTTGTTTTAGTAGATTTTTTTTTAAAAAAAATTTTAATAACTTAGATGTCAAAATTTGTAGCAAAATAAATACTGAGAAGTAATAATAAAAAAAGAGCGTACCTAGTGCAGGAAGCTACTGCCATTGCAGGATCTTCGAGGGTCATAAGCCCATGAAGTTTGAGACGAACATGACAAAAATCGACAAATGCAAAAATAAATTCTTAATAGAGGTGCTTTAACACCCCCATCAAACGGTACTTTTTTATATTAAAAGTTAGCAAAAAAATATATTAAAAGAAAAGGACAAAAGGTACAGACAACGTCTAGGCATCCCTAGATGAAATACTAAAAATAGCTCAATACAGGTTATTTCTCTACCTTCGGCATGGCCATCAGTAGAGAAAGCAACCTATAAGCTCAAAAACATAAGAAATTTGACAAAAGCTCCAACACATCTATAATAGGGTCTCTCCTGAGCCTCCCTTATAATATCCTCAACAATATATCTAGGATGCTCCCACATCTATACTGCCTTACCCTAGCTTTTGTAGAGAAACTGTCTCCAAACTCGAACCCGCAAGTCGCAACCACTTGATCACAATGTAACAACCTTACTATTGTGCCAATGCCCACCCTCTTATTTAAGAAGTAATAATACGCTTAAAAATTGGGCTTTCATCGACATAGCTACTGATGAACAAAGCAGTGACCGATCTGATAGCCTGACTAGCAGCCTGTTTGAGAGCGATCCACCACTTGATCCGGCCCAAGAAAGGGATGAACTTGCTTCAATCGTCCAATAGTTAAGGAATATCATCACAACACTTAGGCACGATCATCGAGACTAAGATGAAAGGTTATACAATACCTTGGAGGAAACTTACTAAATCATAAAATTTCATCAAAAAATCTTACTAAATCATAAAAGAAGCTGACACCTCCATTTATAGCATGTATAAATGATTTGGATTATATTTTAGTAGTAGAATATGTATTAAGCATAACAAAATCCCCAATCTATTATTACAAATACAAAATGAGATAGGTTTTTCTAGGCAACCTGCTTAGGAAGGTCTTCTTATATGGCCCTAATATTTTCCGGGGCAAGGGATAGTGTTAGACCCGCACCCGAGATCATCTTTTAAAAACATTATTTTTGTGCCACGTAGATGGAGCTGGCGCCTATGCCGGTGAGCTGTTTGCAAGGGTGGTCAAATCGAGTTATAAGGTCTTTGACCGGTTCATAGGCTTGGCAGTTGAGGAAAGATTTCTCAATCGGGATTGGGGGAAACTCGTGGACGAAGACTTCATGGACTACCCTCCAAGCACTAGTCCCAAGAGCTAGGAGTACTAAAGAGAGCATCCAGTATCTTGTCACATCGACATCGTGAGCCCTGGTGAAGTGAACGTCGAAGTAAGGAAACTCTTCGGGATTCCGAAAATCAATCCTTGATGGGGGCAAAGGAACTATTTTTAGGTATGTTCTGAACTTGTTTACGAGGTTGCTTAATTCCCTTAGTAACCCTCGAAGGGTGGGCTAAAGCCCAGGGTCTATTGCCTTGGGTTTACCCTATTTCTGGTGGGCTGGACCCTGAGCTGGACTCACGGTAGTGGGTCCACACTTGCCATAGGATTTATTGTGGGTAAGGTGTTGTGGGACCCACTTGTTTCTTGTGTCGGATTCTCGTCGCGGTGTCCCCAAATGTCGTGGGCCCCACCATCTCCTTTTGTATTTTAGTATGGCGCCTTAAAATATCTTAAGGACCCACTTGAGACCAAAATAAGGGTTTTGGGATTATATGGATTAATCTAACTTACCACTAACTAAGCCACTACAAATAGGGGGTAATGACCATTAAATGGTCATAACTCATTTAACCTAGCTAAAACGTGGAGGTGAGGAGAGAAAGAAAGGAGAGGAAAAGGAAGGAGAAGGAAGAAATTGGAAGGATCCTAGGGCTTGTGCAACTCTACCCTAGGAGTTATTGTTTGGGCTGAGGTAGGTCCTTGAATCTCTCTCTCTCTCTCCTTCTCTCTTCTTTAATTCTTTTGGGTTTGGAGATGAAGCCATTTTATGGTTGGGGGTTTTGAAGCTAGGGTTCCATTTGGAACCCAAGGATGCTTTTGGGTTGGTATCCTACCTACTTGGGGACTTGAAGCTAACCCTTGAGACCTCTCTTCACTTTTCTTGAATTTATTTCTTGAATCTAAGGTTCTTGGTGGAGAAACCTTAGATTTGGATTTTGATGGAATTACCCTTTGAATCCAACAACCCTATGATAAGGGTAGGGTATTATGACATAGGTGACTTAAAAACCCTTTCCCCTAGTCCTTGTGGGCTGAAACCCAAGAGAATTCGAGTTTGGAAGCTTGCGTGTGGTGAATTTCAGATTCAACAGAGAGGTGGACCCAGTGGTGGACTCAAGCTAGAAACCACCATAAGAGTCCACCCCAATCTGTTTACAGGTGGACCCAGGTCAGAAACCACAACAAGAGTCCATCCCTTCTCTGTTTGTAGGTGGACTCAGACCAGGATCCACTCAAGAGTCTAGTTTTAGGTTTTAGAGTATTTTGCCCGGGTTGGACCCAGGCACTGTGCCTCCACTCAAGAGTCCACCTGAACTCTTTTATCCTACCTTAAAGCTTAATCTTTGAGACCCCTCCTACCTTACCTAACTCACTTTGTCATGCTTCTCTAGGCAATCTTACTCGTATGGTGGGACTTACGTTACGTTGATCGGCAACCAACCTTAGTAACTGTTCGTGAACTAACAAGTGAGTGGGGTTGGGATTTGACTTAATTTTTGGGAGTGTTTACATATATTGTATGATTTGAATGCCAATTAGCATGCATCGTTCATAATTGCATATTTATAACTATAATTTATGGATATGTTAGTGATGTGGATTGTGTAGTGATGATAGATCTATTTGAAATGCTTAGTTGGGATACGGTGTCGGGTATGCCGGCATCGGATCCCCATGAATTATTATTCCTTGTCTGTCATGTGCCTTGTCGTGCTGGTACCCGGGTACTAGATGGTATGGGACGTCAATGTGCCCAGAATACCTCTCGATACGATAGCTTCATGTAGTATTATTGCGATTAGGATCTTCGATCCCTTTGCTACGACCCTTACCAACAGGGGTTTAGGTGTTGGGTAATCAATGCTCCCTGTGTGCCTGAGGAGTGATTCGAGGTCAGGTCAGGGATGACCATTGGTTATCGGGGTTTGCCTTTGGGTGGCGAGTGGCTTCTATCGGTGCGAGCCCCATTGTAACAATTGAGGTCACATCTCGGTGATAAGATAAGTGATCCGCGATGTTACCCGAGTTGTTGCAGTAGCAAGTACCTAGTGAATTAGATGTGTCTGCTAGGTGGATAATTGCTTAATGATTTCATGCATCATGGACTATATGTTATTGATTGCATGCTCCCCATCCCCTTATTGGGCTCAGTGGAGTTTACCCCCTTTGTGTACACCTTTTTAGATATGGCTGCAAAAGATGGATTTGTGGCAAACCTGGATGTTCACTCATCTGAGTATGATTCTGTGGGCATGGAGGACCCAGAGCCGTTGACAGAGGAACACGGCGACGGGTGTCCATGTGATGACTGTGTCTATGGGGCATTTTGATTCAAAGACTTACTTCTGTTTCTTTTGGGTCTTACACCATGCATTGTACAGACTATATTTTGATAGTTATGTAATGGTCATTTGAAGTATCACTGGATTACTGTATAACTTAACACTAGTCATATGAACATTATGTAACTATTACTTAAACGCTTCCGCGGTTCTGTTTTACCTTGGAAATGTAATATTTCTCTGTTTCCGTTTACTAGTATATTTGTGATAATTATATTAGTTCTGACTATGATTCAATACACTGCAAATCGAGATCCTGGCAGTGAGGGATGACACGTGTCATCCTAGTTGTACCCCATTTTATTGTATTTTATTCTCTTTTGGGATGGGGGCGTGACAGCGTGGTATCAGAGCACGATGCTCTGCATTGAGTCACTGTCTTGTGGAAACCTGATTTACTCCACACAAATAGGTTATAAAGAGTTAAAAGCTTGCAAGAGAATAAAGTGTTGTATGTAAAGACCTAGGGAGAAGACTAGCTAGGTGTGGAAGCCGATAAGGTTGATAATAGATACAATAAGGCGACAATGAGGAAAATATAGATCTATTCTGTTAGGTTCAGCTGGCTGTACACCACCCTCGGTGGGAATTCAAAACAAAATTACAATGTTAAGATCAGCTGTGCTAGAGTTACTTCTGATGCTAGACCACATAGTTACAACCATGGTTAAAAGTCTATGTAAACTGTTCCAAAAAAAAAAAAATCAAAGTTACAACTACTGCATCCATAGATCCTAAGCCTAGGTCTCCATGTTGTCTTCCTCACTGTCTTCATAGAGATGCTCATGGACATATGTGTCCAAGTCCTTCACCTTCCCTTCTAAAATGTCAAAGCGTGCATGGTGTTTCTTCAATTCTCCTCTAATCTCAGTGAAACCCTGGACCATGTTTGTGTCCAACTGTGCTATGGCAGCCATGATCCTATCTATGTCAAAACCAACAAATGGTGCAGATGATGATGATGCAAAGTCCGCAGCTTGCTGATGTGGGGGATCCTCCTCAAGATCCTCTGTTGTATCTGGTGTCTCTTCTTCAGTTGGAATGTCAGTCCGGATCTTCATCCTCCCAATGGCATGAGAACCAAAAGGTTCCTCACTTGGCTCCTTCGCCACCTCCCCAGTCAAATCTACGCCAAAATGCAAGAAGATGGTGGTAAGTAGTCTCCCATATGGCAAGCTCAACTTAACCTCGGGTTTGACACGCACATGACCTATGCTGCTAATGATGGCAAAAGGAAGATAGAAGGGGATGCCCTTGTAGAGAGCGTAAGCCACATAAGACACACCAAAGGATGGCTGAGTGGGATGCCCTCCCTTGGGTAGCAGATTGGTCTGGACTATGCGGCTTAGGACCCGCTGTGATCGCCCATACTTAGTCTCACTTGTCTTCTTGGTGGACTTTCCTTTTGTAAGAGTTTTGTAGATTTCCTTGACGTGCTCGGGGTCGAGGGAACCATGCCCACCTGTCAATGAGACATAATACTTCCTCTCCCCCTTGGCAGGTACCCCAATTATTCTTGCCAACTCGGTGGTGGTGAAGGCGATCTTCACTCCCTTTACGAAGGAGATGACCTTGTAGGAGGTAGGCCCATTGCAAATTGAACTGAGGTTGGAGTAGAACTGCCTCACAAGCTCCGGATAGTAATCTCTGGGTGGTGTCAACATGGCTGTCCATCCCAAGGCCTCGAAACGTGGACCAACCTTGAAGGTAGTAAGGTCATCCACCACAAAGACTTGTCCTTCTACTATGGATCTCTTCGCAAAGTGCTCTCGATATACGTCATACGCTTCAACCGATTTGAAGCGGTTGGCATCGTAGGCCATAGGTACTCTTCCCGCTCGACGTGTGTTTCCCACCATTGTAATTGTACCTACAAAGAAAAGAGAGAGAAATGAGTAAATAAGAAAGGTATAATGTATTTGAGAGGACTGTAATAGGATGTAATCCTTATAAGAAAACCTAACCAAGAAAAACACAGATTCTAAATGGGAATTATGGGGTGCATAAACTTGAGGGGAGCAACCCTTTTGAGTCCATTTATAAAGACTCAATGATCCCTCCCCTGTCCTTTCAAAAATACAGCATGATGGGAGTTGAACTCAATGTCAAATTGTGGAAACCCATAGCAAAAAAAAAAAGGAAGAGAAGAAATTGGTTATACACAAATGTAGGAAAATATTGACATGCATTGCACAGTTAGAACAACAGATTTTCTTTCCTACATTGTTCTACATTCATCAATACTAACTAAACACAATGGGTTAAGCATGACTGTGTATGGAAGTATGAGAATGAATTAGCTCCACCAATTTAAGTAAGTATCATTCTAATTGTAGGGAACATGGTAAATCACTCTTAGCCAAGGCTTAACAGTGAGGGAAATTTAAACCCAGAAATTCCAACATAAATTTAAAAAAAAATAAATAAATAAATCTGTTTTAGCCAAAAATTTCTGGAATGTGCAATCTTAGGGCTTGTGTGGTGTTTCAAACACCTATTGTGGGCAAGTTGAAGATTTTAATGTGTTGGGCAAGCCCCTTCACGTTTTTTCCAAAAACAGCAAGAGAAAGATCGATTTGTGGGTGAGAAAATTCTCTTTTTTTACCCAAATAGCAAGAATGGGGGTAATGTGAAGGAGTTGAATGGTTTGCATACTTGGTTTATGCGATTGAAGCAGGGATTCACATCTTTAGAACCCCTATTTCTAGTTTCTTCAAGAAGGGGAAACGAAATAGAGCAAACCTAGGGTTGGGTTTGGAAGAAAACTTGAAGAAAACGAGTTTGGGAGGGAAGAAACTTACCTGGGCTTGATTTGAGGATGAAATCCACAAGTTGAGTACCTAAAATCGCCAAAGAAAGGAGGTAGAAGCAGGGAAGTAGAGGCTTGGTTATCTTCTTCACGCAAGGGTAGGAGAAAATGAAAGGGCGAGTGGGTTTTAAAACCCACAGCCTTCTATTTTTTTTTTCTTGATTTTTTCGCTGGACTCAGGTAGGGGTGTCAATAAAGCCCGGCTGGCCCGAACCCGCCCTGAGCCCGGCCCGGGCCCGACCCTGATTTTTTGACCCTGAGGGCGGGTTTGGGTTTAGTTATAGTCTGACCCTGGCAGGGTCGGGTCGGGTCAGGGTTTAGATCCTCGGCCTAGCCCGGCCCGGCCCGACCCGACCCTGTATTAATTATAGGTATATAATATTACATATATATATATATATATATATATATATTATATACTTAATATAAGTATTTTCTTGACAAAAAAAAAACAGAAGAGAATTGTACAGAGATAACTACTAGCTTTGTCATCATCATGAAGTGGGAACCCATAAAAAGAGTAGATCATCTACTATTTTGATCAGGACCATAAAAAGAGTCACTGACATGATTGTTATTTAGTTGTAGCCCCTATAAGCTTCCAGGCCTATTGAGAGGACACGATTACAACTGTAGAGAGAGAGTTTATACACACGCCATTTTTTCAACATATTTATTAGTTGTCCCATAGGTTGAGATCCTATGTTACAAAAACATGGTCTAATGAGACACGTGGGCGGTGCCATAAATCAAGACCAACGAGCCGCCCGACCCTGGCGAGGTCGGACCGTGGTTGAGAGTTTCTTGACCCTGACAGGGTCGGGTCGGGTCGGAGTCGTGGTTAAGGCCTCTAGGGTCGGGTCGGGGTTTAGGCAGGCCCGGCCCAACCCGACCCATTGACACCCCTAGACTCAGGGGTGGACCCTGCCTGAGTCCACCCTGTGAGTCCACATACCTGCTGGTTCGCACTGGACCCAGGGGTGGACCCAGCCTGAGTCCACCTTGTGAGTCCGCATACCTGCTGTTTCGTACTGGACCCAGGGTGGACCCAGACCAGAGTCCACTCGGCCTAAAAAGTGCTTTGGGACCGGTTTTGCAACCAGTCTTTTTCCAATGTTTTTCTAGCCTCCCCTGTGTGTATTTCCCCATGTTTATTGACTATCCTACACGTACATTTGAGGAAGATTTTGGATTGGTTTCTCCTTTATCTTTCCTTTAAATCTTGAAATTGTGTTTGATAAATTATCAATCTTGAAAAGGTACGCAACATGGTTGATAACCGCTCAACTGAGAATCGTTCCCCTTCCCTTGACGAGGCCACGGAAGGCTTGGGTACGAATTTACCAAATCCTCCGCCAATTCAAAACAATACGGATGTGGCCGCGCTACTGGGGAACCTTACGCGAGCCATGCAACAAGAGACAAGGGACATTATGCATAATATGAATGCCCAGCTTCAAGTCTTGGTTGCGGATAGGGAAAGGCAAGACAAGTGCCCCCTCCTGTACTAGTGCCACCTCCAGACTGCGCATTTGGCCGATACACGGTACACCAGTCTGGCCACCAAGCATCGTCGGAATCGCCATGCACCAGGCACCAGTACGATACCAGCCTGGGCAGATGCCTCAAGACTATCCGAGAAATTTCAAAACAACGCCCTCCCACTTTCAACAAAATGGCGGATGACTCCATGTATCCAGCTCACTGGATAAGGGATTTGGAAAGGATTTTTGAGGTGCTCCAGTGTGTTGACGAGGATAAAATCAGATGTGCGGTCTATCAGCTCAGAGGTGAGGCTGACTCTTGGTGGCGGTTTGAAAAAGAAAACTTTGGACTACTGCATCCCAACCCTACCTGGCAACTGTTCAAGGAGACTTTCCTTGAAAATTACTTCTCCAAGAGCTTCCGCGACAAGAAGCAGGCTGAGTTTACAAGTTTGATTCAAGGGTCCAAGTCAGTCCTCAAATTCCAGCATTTGTTCGAGGAACTCTTCTACTTTGCTCCCATTCACATGAAGCCCTACACTGTCAAGGCTCGACTATTCGAGAAGGGGTTGAGGCCCGGTATTAGTATGCCTGTGGTATTCCATGAGTATCCCTCATACGCTAGGGTGGTTCAAGCTGCCAAGGTGGTAGAAGACAAACAAAGGGAGAATTATAGAGCAATCCAGGCCAGCAAGAGGCCTATGACTTCTTCAAACTATAGGGGGCCTAGCAAGTTTCAGAGAGGATCTTACTCCACTTCAGCCCCGACTCAGTACTATAGGCAAGGTGCAGCTCAGGCTCCTAAGCTACCTGCAAATCCTCACTATGGGGCACAGACAATCCAATGTTTCAACTGTCTGGGCAGTGGTCATATTTCTAGGGAATGTCCATACCCCAAGCGGGGAGGTACTTCAACTACAGCACCTTCCAAAGCACCTCAGTCACGACCCGCTAGTCGTCCTGCTCTACCTCCAACCAGCAACCAACCTCAGGGGCAAGTCTATGCACTTACCAATGATGAAGCCCAGGCTGACCCTACTGTGACCACATGTATGGTTTCTATATGTTCACAGCCTGCTTATGTATTGTTTGATTAAGGGGCAACGCATTCTTTTGTATCTCCTATGTTTGCTAAAAGACTAGGAGTCAGCTCGAAATGACTTTCCCAAAATCTTATGGTCAGTACACCAACGGGCAGTGCCATAGAACTTGATGCACTTTATGAACCTTGCCCAGTATGGATTGATGGTAAGGAACTTGTTGCTCGTCTGATTGAGTTGAACATGAGAGACTTCAACGTAATCTTAGGCATGGATTGGTTGTCTAGTTACGGGGCTAGCCTAGTCTGTGCAAAGAAGAGGATTGTGTTTAAACCTGATGAAGGTGTGGAGTTCATATTTGAGGGTTGTAAAAATCGAAAGCCTAAGAAAATCACTATCTCCGCTTTACAAGTCCAGAAGTTGATAGAGGAAGGATGTCAGTGTTACTTGGCATCAGTGATGGATGTCGAAGCAAAGGTCAGGCCACTTGAAGAGATCGATGTGGTTAAGGAATTCTCGGATGTTTTTTCGAAAGACCTGACACTGTTACCACCAGACTGTGAGACCAAATTCATGATTGATTTGATCCCAGGTGTAGCCCCAGTGTCCAAGGCACCTTATAGGATGGCACCTGCAGAGCTGAGAGAGTTGCAGGAACAGCTCAAGGATTTATTGAAGAAGGGGTTCATCAGACCGAGTGTTTCTCCTTGGGGAGTACTGGTACTGTTTGTGAAGAAGAAAGACGGTAGCCTGAGGATGTGCATCGACTACCGTGAGCTAAATAAATTAATGATCAAGAATCGGCACCCGTTACCCAGAATTGATGATTTGTTCGATCAACTACAGGGTGATAAGGTGTTCTCGAAGATTGACCTCAGGTCAGGGTATCATCAATTGAAAATCAGAGATAGTGACATTAGCAAGACAGCCTTCAGATCTCGCTACGGTCACTATGAATTCTTGGTCATGTCCTTCGGATTGACCAATGCCCCGGCTGCTTTCATGGAGTTGATGAACGGGGTGTTTCACGATGTACTGGGCAAGTATGTGATCGTCTTTATTGATGATATCTTGATATACTCGAAGAATGAGGTGGAGCATGTTGAGCATCTTCGACTTGTGCTACAGCGGTTGAGAGAGAAGCAGTTGTACGCTAAGTTCAGTAAATGTGAGTTTTGGCTACCCCAAGTGGCTTTCTTGGGGCATGTTGTCTCAGCCAAGGGTATAGAAGTTGACCCCAGTAAGGTGAAGTCGGTAGTTGATTGGGAAACCCCCAAGAATGTGGTTGAGATCCGTAGTTTCTTGGGTTTAGTCGGCTACTACAGGAGGTTTATCAAAAACTTCTCAAGACTCTCGGCCTCAATGACTCGACTGACCCGAAAGGGAGTGAAGTTCGAGTGGTCTGATGATTACGAGAAGAGCTTCCTAGAATTGAAGCAAAGACTGATTTCTGCTCCGGTGCTTACCATTCCTAATGGCACTGGAGGAATGGTTGTTTATAGTGATGCGTCAAAGATGGGTCTGGGTTGTGTATTGATGCAAGATGGAAAGGTGGTGGCCTACGCCTCTCGGCAATTGAAGGATTATGAAAAGAACTACCTGACTCATAACTTAGAGCTTGCAGCTGTGGTCTTTGCTCTGAAAATCTGGCGGCATTATCTCTATGGGGAGAAGAGCGAGATATACAGCGACCATAAGAGCCTCAAGTACTTCTTCACATAGAAGGAGCTTAATATGAGACAACGGCGATGGTTGGAGTTGTTGAAAGATTATGATTGCACCATCCATTACCACCCTGGTAAGGCTAACTTGGTGGCAGATGCCTTGAGTCGAAAGTCACAGTCACTATCACTTGGATCACTAGCCGTCAATGAAGAACTTATCGAGGAAGCAAGAAGGATGGATCTAGAGTTGCTGATAGAGGGTACAACTATATCTCTGGCAACCTTGTCAGTTCAACCATCTCTTATGGGGAAGATTCAATTAGCTCAATCTTCCGATGAAGACTTCCAAAAGATTATTAGAGCAATTCGTGAAGGAACACAGCGTGAGTTAGACTTTATATTGACAGTGGAGGGTGTCCTCCTATTCAGGAACCGGTTGTGTGTTCCCAACGACGAGCAGTTAAGGAAGGAGGTATTGACTAATGCTCACAATTCTCCTAATTCAGTTCACCCAGGCAGCACGAAGATGTTTAAAGATTTGAAGAATTATTACTAGTGGGGTGTAATGAAGAAGGATGTGGCTGAACATGTGGCAAGGTGCCTTACTTGTCAACAGGTGAAAGCAGATAGGCAGCGACCTCACGGTCTACTACAAACACTGCCTGTTCCAGAATGAAAGTGGGAGAATATTACCATGGACTTCATTACTGGCCTGCCCCGAACACCTAGGGGTGTTGACGCCATCTGGGTTATTGTGGATCGGTTAACCAAAATGGCCCATTTCATTCCTATAAAGGTCACCTACTCGATGGACAAGCTGGCCCAGTTGTATGTTGATAATGTGGTCCGCTTGCACGGAGTCCCTGTTAGTATCATTTCCAACAGAGATCCCAGGTTTACTTCTAAGTTTTGGGATGGTTTCCAGAAGGCCATGGGCACATTGCTAAACTTTAGTACAACTTTCCACCCTCAAACAGACGGATAGTCAGAAAGGACCATACAGTCCTTGGAAGATATGCTTCGAGCATATGCCATTGACATGCAAGGCAGTTGGGATGAGCATATCTCTCTCGTCGAGTTCGCTTACAACAATAGTTACCAAGCCACAATTGGTATGGCACCGTTCGAGGCTCAGTATGGGAAGAAATGCTGAACACTGTTGTATTGGGATGAGGTTGGTGAACGTCGTATTTTAGGTCCCGAGTTGATCCAAGCAATCGGTGAGAAGGTGGACCTGATTTGGGAGCGAATCAAGGCAGCCCAGTCCAGGCAGAAAGGTTATGCGGAACTGAGAAGGAAAGATTTAGAATTTGTCATTGGCGACAAGGTTTTCCTCAAGGTGTCACCCACCAAAGGGGTGATGCGTTTTAGCAAGAAGGGTAAACTGAGTCCACGGTTTATCGGTCCGTATGAAATTCTGGCTAGAGTCGGGCCGGTGGCATATCGATTGGCTCTCCCTCCATCATTGGAAGGCATGCATGACGTATTCCAAGTGTCTATGCTGTGGAAATACGTTCACGACCCGAGTCATATTCTAACGCATGAACCATCGGAGCTCACTGTTGACATGTCCTATAAAGAGCAACCCGAGAAGATTTTGGACAACAAGATTGTTCACCTTCGAAACCATCCTATCTTCTATGTGAAGATAAAGTGGTGCAATCATATAGAAGAAGAAGCATCTTGGGAAGCTGAACTGGAAATGCGGGCGAAGTACCCCTCTCTTTTTTAAGTTACAAGGTACGCCAAATTTCGAGGACAAAATTTTTTGTAAGGTTGGGGGAATGTTAGACCTGCACCCGAGATCATCTTTTAATAACATTATTTTTGTGCCACGTAGATGGAGCTGGCGTCTATGTCGGTGACCTGTTCGCAAGGGTGGTCAAATCGAGTTATAAGGTCTTTGACCGGTTCACAAGCTTGGCGATTGAGGAAAGATTTCTCAATCGGGATTGGGAGAAATTTGTGGATGAAGACTTCATGGACTACCCTCCAAGCACTAGTCCCAAGAGCGAGGAGTACTGAAGAGAGCATCCAGTATCTTGTCACATCGACACGACGAGCCATGGTGAAGTGAACGTCGAAGTAAGGAAACTCTTCGGGATTCCAGAAATCAATCCTTGATGGGGCAATTGAACTATTTTTGGGTATGTTCTGAACTTGTTTACAAGGTTGCTTAATTCCCATAGTAACCCTCGAAGGGTGGGCCAAAGCCCGAGGTCTATTGCCTTGGGTTTACCCTATTTCAGGTGGGCTAGACCCTGAGCTGGACTCACAGTAGTGGGTCCACACTTGCCATAGGATTTATTGTGGGTAAGGTGTTGTGGGACCCACTTGTTTCTTGTGTCGGATTCTCATCGCGGTGTCCCCAAATGTCATGGGCCCCACCATCTCCTTTTGTATTTTAGTATGGCGCCTTAAAATATCTTAAGGACCCACTTGAGACCAAAATAAGGGTTTTGGGGTTATATGGATTAATCTAACTGACCACTAACTAAGCCACTACAAATAGGGGGTAATGACCATTAAATGGTCATAACTCATTTAACCTAACTAAATCGTGGAGGTGAAGAGAGAATGAAAGGAGAGGAAAAGGAAGAAATTGGAAGGATCCTAGGGCTTGTGCAACTCTACCCTAGGAGTTATTGTTTGGGCTGAGGTAGGTCCTTGAATCTCTCTCTCTCTCCTTCTCTCTTCTTTAATTCTTTTGGATTTGGAGATGAAGCCATTTTATGGTTGGGGGTTTTGAAGCTAGGGTTCCATTTGGAACCCAAGGATGCTTTTGGGTTGGTATCCTACCTACTTGGGGACTTGAAGCTAACCCTTGAGACCTCTCTTCACATTTCTTGAATTTATTTCTTGAATCTAAGGTTCTTGGTGGAGAAACCTTAGATTTGGATTTTGATGGAATTACCCTTTGAATCCAACAACCCTATGATAAGGGTAGGGTATTATGACCTAGGTGACTTAAAAACCCTTTCCCCTAGTCCTTGTGGGCTGAAACCCAAGAGAATTCGAGTTTGGAAGCTTGCGTGTGGTGAATTTCGGATTCAGCCAAGTGGTGGACCCAGTGGTGGACTCAAGCTAGAAACCACCATAAGAGTCCACCCCAATCTGTTTACAGGTGGACCCAGGTTAGAAACCACAACAAGAGTCCATCCCTTCTCTGTTTGTAGGTGGACTCAGACCAGGATCCACTCAAGAGTGCAGTCTTAGGTTTTAGAGTATTTTGCCCGGGTTGGACCCAGGCACTGTGCGTCCACTCAAGAGTCCACCTGAACTGTGTTATCCTACCTTAAAGCTTAATCTTTGAGACCCCTCCTACCTTACCTAACTCGCTTTGTCATGCTTCTCTAGGCAATCTTGTACGGTGGGACTTACGTTATGTTGATCAGCAACCAACCTTAGTAATGGATCGTGAACTAATAAGTGAGTGGGGTTGAGATTTGACTTGATTTTTGGGAGTGTTTACATATATTGTATGATTTAAATGCCAATTAGCATGCAACGTTCATAATTGCATATTTATAACTATGATTTGTGGATATGTTAGTGATGTGGATTGTGTAGTGATGGTAGATCTATTTGAAATGCTTGGTTGGGATATGGTGTTGGGTATGCCGGCATCGGATCCCCATGAATTATTATTCCTTGTCTGTCATGTGCCGTGTCGTGCTGGTACCCGGGTACTAGATGGTATGGGACGTCAATGTGTCCGGAATGCCTCTCGATACCATAGCTTCATGTAGTATTATTGCGGTTAGGATCTTCGATCCCCTTGCTACGACCCTTACCAACAGGGGTTTAGGTGTTGGGTAATCAACGCTCCCTGTGTGCCTGAGGAGTGATTCGAGGCTAGGTCAGAGATGACCATTGATTATCGGGGTTTGCCTCTGGGTGGCGAGTGGCTTCTACCGGTGCGAGCCCCATTGTAACAATTGAGGTCACATCTCGGTGATAAGATAAGTGATCCGCGATGTTAACCGAGTTGTTGCAGTAGCAAGTACCTAGTGACTTAGATGTGTCTGCTAGGTGGATAATTGCTTAATGATTTCATGAATCATGGACTATATGTTATTGCTTGCATGCTCCCCATCCCCTCACTGGGCTCAGTGGAGGTTACCCCCTTTGTGTACACCTTTTTAGATATGGCTGCAGATGATGGATTTGTGGCAAACCTGGATGTTCACTCATTTGAGTATGATTCTGTGGGCGTGGAGGACCCAGAGCCGTTGACAGAGGAACACGGCGACGGGTGTCCATGTGATGACTGTGCCTATGGGGCATTTTGATTCAGAGACTTACTTCTATTTCTTTTGGGTCTTACACCATGCAATGTACAGACTATATTTTGATAGTTATGTAATGGTCATTTGAAGTATCACTGAATTACTGTATAACCTAACACTAGGCAGATGAACATTATGTAACTATTACTGAAACGCTTCCGTAGTTCTGTTTTACCTTGGAAATGTAATATTTCTCTATTTTCGTTTACTAGTATATTTGTGATAATTATATTAGTTCTGACTGTGATTCAATACACTGCAAATCGAGATCCTGACAGTGAGGGGTGACATGTGTTATCCTAGTCGTACCCCCTTTTATTGTATTTTATTCCCTTTTGGGATGGGGGCGTGACAGATAGACCATTGATATAATATATCCATCAAATTTAATCTTTTAATTATTTAATAATTAATTTACTATGATATTAATGGTCGATTGGTTGTTCTTAGATTTATATATAAATTTGTTCACAACAAATAAGAACAAGATCCTTAATAATAGTTTGCGATTGGTCCTTAAACCTAAAAGTTCTTTATTGTTGCAGTCAGGAAACATGGATTTTGGTGTACTGACGGTTGATGCCTCCCTAATTATATATTAATGCATTGATTTCATGGTATTTTCCTGTGAACGAAAGAGATGCTCAACAAGAAACTTAGTTCCTATATTGGGATAATATCAAGAAAGAGTACATTCCTGATTGGATGAAATTTTGCATGTAATAACATGTTTTGTAAATTTTTTATTAAGGGTTTCATATGTTATTATTTTAAGTAATAATTATTTGTAAAGAGTTTTAGAAATTATTTTTATGTTCAATCAATGGTTTAGATTCTTTGAATATGATACTCTAATGGACTAGAGTGGTGACAACAATGAATCCCATGTCCATAAGTCTATTATGTAATATTGTAAAGTGGAGGGATTTAATGTAAGAAAACAATTTACTAGGGACCTTAATTTTATATATGTTTTTAATTCTTTGCTAACAAAGATTTTATTATAGAAATAGAGATATACTCATATAAGAAATCTTTGGGTTAGTCATCTAATAGGTAATAGGATCTTACCACTTAACTTTCTTAGCAAACAGTTATGCTAGCACCTGCATCTCTATAAAAAATTAAAAAAAAAAAACAGCTAGGGGAGGGAGAGAGGACTTTTAACTTGCACATCTCATTCTTTCTCACTTTCTTTACGCATTTCGGAAGAGCTCTCTCTCTCTCCCTCTGCGTGTGGGGTTTGGAACCTTGTGTTATGCATAAATTTACTCGGGTTCCAGTGTTGTTCGTGGGATGTGTTGCTTGTTCTTATGTTTATTGGATTGTGTAAATACTGTATTTTATTTTAAGTACCGCAATTGTGGTATTTCAGGTAACCCTATCCCGTCTTTACTGTTTGGTTGGTTTTTTGAATACCCTAATGTTACATGGGGATTGACTCATGGGTCAAATTAAGGTTTTAAAAACCCTTCAAATTAAGGTTTTAAAAACCTATCCAGTAACATATACACACTGCTCACGTGTAATGGCATCTCTCACAATAAGTCAATTGGCGGATGGGAGCCTTACGATTCAAATACAAGAGGCCCACATGGTCAGGGAGGAGAGAGAGTAAGAGTGCAATGTACAAACTGTGGTCTGTACATCTTGTTACCTATTTTCTATATGAAAGGTTAAAAGAGGAAAAAATTGTTGGACAAATAACGAAATCATTTGCCAGAAGGTTAAGTTTTGACACCTTGGATGGAGCTCATCACATGATAAAATCTTGTCATTTCACTTGTACATTCAAAAAATGTGTGAAACAATAACAACTCTTGAAAATGACATAATGATAATCCACTTTAAATTATTTTTTAAAACTATTTTAATCATCTATGAATTAAAAAAACGTTTGAGAATAAAACAAGAGATAATTAAAAGAAGATTATATCTTTTAAATACACCAATAGAGGTGACATTCACATGCTCCCATTAAATAAATATATTTTATTATAATAAATCTAAATAAGCACATGGGTTTTTCAAGACTTTGGGTACGGTGCGTGTGTGGCACCTTTATCCCTTGAAGTTTGCTGATCGGTACGATTGTTCGGTTCCTCTCATAGGGGGCTGAAATGATCATTCCACCCCCTGACCGAACACACTGCCCAAGTGGGATCCACCCACCTTTTATTAGAGGCACTAGAAAACCGTACCGAGTAGGGGAACTACACGTGATAAAAGTGGGGGGCTAACATTTGTTAAATAAATGTTTTCTATTACGTTCTTATAAGATGTCTAGATGAGTACATGATTTACCAAAAAAAAAACAAAAAGATGAGTACATGGGTTTTTTTCAAAACTCTAGGGAGTTAGAATGCAAAAAAACACAAAAAACAAAAAAAAGCAAGAATCAGATGAATCGGACCAATAGGGATTTGCTCGAATCAGATTTCCTAATTCCTATTTTTGGTAAAGATACATGGTTCCTATTTGAATTGAGTGATTCATAGGAAGCTATTATGATTACTTAAACAATGGGATTGACCCCCTAATTTAGGTGTGAACTACTAAATTCACCTCTCTAATTGTTACATTAATTACTCCTACAATTCACATTTCACTTTATTAAAAAATAATAATAATAAGGATTTAAACCACTCATTGGCTTCATGAACTCTCTGCTTATGAAGCTCATGGTTAAATGAATTGGGAGTGGATAGTTTAAATCAGTTGGAATCAATTGGAATAAGTCCAAAGACAAGATTGATTCGGATTTTGGATGATACGAAAACCCTCTTTGTTCCCTGATGTTTTTTGTGCACTATCCAAATACATTGTCGAAAGATTCTTCCCTGACCGTGGGTGAAGGAAAACTATCTACTAAAATTTGATTTGATTTACGAGAAATAGAACGTTACTTGGTACATACAGAAGCACACAAAAATACCACCTTGCTCCCCATGAAATAAAAAATCACATCTATGTTGATACCCTTATATGCACTCTAAAAGGGCCCTTGGACAAGCGCTGACGCTACATGACCAAACAACCATCTCTTGCCCTTGATTTATTTTCATTTCATTAAGGGTTAAGGCTATGTTTGGAAGCCAAGAAAAAAAAATAATAAAATATAATAAAACAAAAACATAAAATCATGATGACAGATGATACAATAATTGATTTATTATGAAAATTTTATTTTATTTTATTTTCTTCGCATCCAAACATAGCGTAAGAGTTTAAAATCTTTCATTTCAAAAGGCTCAATTAAGACTCATCATTTGACCAAATCAAACGCGCACGACAGGAAGTAAGTTGCATCCATGAATGTCCGCTTTTATTTTTTAAAAGAAATTCCATGAATGTCCGCTTCAAGAACTTCAATTATCAGTGGTGGGACCAACCAATCCACTTCAGAATGAGAATTTTGAGAGCCTAAATGTATCACGTACAACCGGTCTCACTGAATTTATATCTTTCTCCAAAGTTTCCTTTACATTTGGATCCTCCAAACGGTACTTTCAAGTTCAACGGTCGTGATCTTCATTTGAAAACTTCGTGCGTTACGTGCGCCGCCGTAATATCGTTACCGATCAGTTTGACTTTGACTCTCACAACTGACAAAGCCAAGATTAACTGTCCCTGTCCGCGACTGACTCTGCGAGCCCCAACAAAAAAATACCACGTGGCATCATTTGATTGGCATATACCTTACTACAAAAAAATGTACACGTGTCCTCCCAATCAAATTTTACGGTGCTCTTTTAGTCTTTTTACAGCAATCGTCAGTTTTCGAATCGCGCAAAGCCAAAAGCGGTGGACTCTCTCTCTCTCTCTCTCCTTTGATTCCCGTCAGCAGTGTTCGCTTCTCATCCTCTTCGGCTCCTCTCTTCTCTTCGCTCGCCAGGAAAAAGAGAAAGGTGAATTACTAGGGTTTTTGAACGTTCGCTGTGTACTCGAATATCTGTTTCCTCTTTCTTTTGATTTCATGATTTTGATTGTTAAAGCAGATCAGTATAGCAAAATCAGGTTTTAACTTATGGACATTTGGAAAGAGTTCCAAGAAATGGCTCTATAAATGCAGAAAGTTTCCTGCTTTTCTTTATTTGTATGTTTCCTCTCTCTCTCTCTCTGACTCTCTCACGTGACAAATTTTCTTGGAATTCCGTCATGGAGTGACTCGGATGATGGAGTTAAGAGGAAGTTTGTCTATTTGTTGCTAGATCTTGTCTCCTGCTATTGCAAAAATGAGCCATTGGTTGTTTCTTTTGATTGTGTAGGATAAATAAGTTGATGTACAGTATCACGCTCTGTAACTTGGGTATTTTGAATTGAAAATTATTGTCTTGTTTGATTCTTTAAGCAACTACGAAACCGTGTCTACGGATCTCCTTGATGTATGATGTGTGTTTTGTTTGGTCTTTTTTGGGTTCAGGTTTAATTGTTACCCTTTAGTATTCGGCGTAGATTCCATGCCTTCCGTTGTTTCGCCTCAGTGGCAAGAGAAGGCAAATGGCTTCATTTCTTCTTCCGGTAAGTCTTTGATTCCTCTATTTAGCCTTTTAAAGATGCTCTTTCTACACTTCTGCTATGATTTTCTTTTTTTCTTTTTTTTTCTTTTTTTTGGAGTGTTTGTGAAAAAGTTCCAATGCCAGGGGTCAAGCTGAAAGAAGCTGGACAATCGGCTGGGACGTTTGTGGGGGAGGTTGCAAAAGACGCAAAGGGAAATGTTGCTGATGCAGCTGGAAAAGTTGGGTCACTGGTGAAAAGCCGATGGAACCTTATTCAGAAGACCACTCTTCGGCCATCATCAAGGGATGCCATGCAGGAACGCCTACGTTCTGCTGCGGCTTCTACTGGAACAATGCTCAAGAAGGGCATTTCAGAGACAAAAGACAAGGTTGCTGTGGGAAAAGTTAAAGTTGAAGAGGTAAAACAGACAGTGATACAGTTTTTAGCCCCTATTATTCAAATTCATGATTCATAATCCGAAAGGGATGTCTTTTTATACATGACTTATTTAAGCTGGCGATCTGTCCTAAGAAGTACAACGGCTTCATTGCTTAATATATGTGAGCTATATGTGTCCAATATGTGGTTTGAGTCAGCATGTTTGTCGTTTAAAGGAGTGGATTCTTCTCAATTTGCACTGGCTTTTCGGATTGAAGGTCAAAGTTGTTTTGTGAATCATACAAAATTTCAAAAGACTGCCCATTTTGCCTTTTCTCAAGGGCGCGTGGCCCGACAAAATGAATAATTCGGCACACTATGAGATCAGTCTCACCAGGAACCTACATAAGATAGTAAATGGATCCTCCTTTAATTATGATGGCTTCTAGAGCCAGCTATTACAGAATTTAAGCATACTGAAATTGCTAGCATTCAACTTACGGGTTACATTCAGGGAAAGCCAATAAACAGGAGCCCTTTTGGGCAGCAAGGACTGACGAATCAGTAAACAATTCTTTCAAGCACAATTTCAAAAGTAAAAGCCTTAACAAAACAATAAATGCCAGGAGACTTGTGTTGTCCTCTCATTTAGCACAGTCACGTCTAGGAACTGCATTGAATGTCTGCCTTCAAATATTTATCTGCTCCTCTCATGCTGAAGATTTAGTGGGTAGTGGAGAAAAAGGATAGTTTACAGTGGTTTAACTTTTTTTTTTTTGATAGTTAGGCTCCCAAAGAGAGTTCAACTCGTGGCCTCTTAATTGTGAGGTATTGATCCTTGCCAACTGAGCCACCCCCTCTGGGGTTTACAATGGTTTACCTTCATTTCTCCTGGGGAGTCTTTTTCATATCTTTAATCGATGGTGAATAGGGCATCACTCTTACCATCTGGAAGGTGGAACTAAGCTGATGACATACAGTTTCAATAGCTGGCCCATTAAACATCATAACTTAGGATTGTACTGAAGTTGCTCTGAAACATTATCTCAGTATGTCAAAAAAAATTGCTAATGTAGAAGGGGTTCAATTAAAAACCACTCTACAGTAGGATCGGTGATAGGTTGCAGCAGAACATCAAATTAGAAACAAAATCAGAATTAGTAACTTAATAAATAAGAACCAATCCAGCCATTGGAAAGGGATCAAACTCAGGTCGATTGGTGCTTGTATGGAGTAGAAGTACTGCTGAAAGTCTCACTTGATTCTGATGGTTGAATTGGAAGATATGGCAGCAACACCAAAATAGAAGGTTAAGGATTATCTCACAAACCAGCACTTTGTTTGGGATCCAATGAGGATCGAGTGGAGGCCTTGTGGAGTAGGTGATCTGGAGCAAGTTTTGTGTAATTTTGATGGACAGAAGTGAAGTTATGAAGAGGGAATGACAATAGAAGGTTTGTGAATAGAGAGGATTCTAGCAAATGGAATGGGGAAGAAGTGGGAATTGAATGGAGGGGGTGATGGAGTGAGGTGATGCTCCAAAACTTTGCAGGTTTTGATGAAGGAATGTGGAGATATACCAGTCTGTTGTTGCAGCAGAGAGACAACTTGCAGGAGCAGCAGAGGTCTTCAATCGATGGGTACAGCAGCAGCAGCAGCAACAGACTTGGAGTCTTTGGGGATTGATTGCAGCCTTTGAAGGATTCTTCACAGCACTTGTATTGATCAACAGAGAAACAGCAGCACAAAGGATCGATTGCAATAGAAGAGAAGGGGGTAGGGGAATGGCTCTCTCAGCCTGGGTTTCTCTCCCACAGCTATCCCAGTTGTTGAACAGCGATTTTACTCCCATAATCAAGTGCAAGAATGCCTCAAAAATCATTCATTAATTCTGTCTCAATCAATTCCAATAGCTGCCTTTATATAGACTGAGGCTAGGCTACAAAAATAGAAGGTAAAACTTAGCAACTGTTTGGAAAATAGAAACTAATGAAAATAGTAACTAATGGAAATAGAAACTGAATGAAATTAGAAACTACTAAGGGCTTTATAACTCAGCCCTTCTAAACATGCGAAGATAACCAAATTAGAAACTACCTAATAAACTGAAAATAGAAACTAAACTATGGCAGCATTAGGATAGAATCTTCCTCCACTTGATGGGCCCACAAGATCTTCTAAAAAGCATTCCCACACAAGGCAAATATGGGCTGCGACACTGTTCACATGAACAGTGTTTTAGCCTCTTTTTCTTGGCCCTTCTAGAAGACCTGCTGGGCTGGCTTGATCTGGTCCAGTTCTGGTCTATCTGGAACTGGTTCGATGGGCTTTGGTTCTTCTTCTGGTCAGTCGTGGGATCTACATCACTTGCATCAGTTGGTGCTTTAGCTGAGCTCATTCCACAAAAATTTAGCTCCATCTACTACTCCAAGGTAAAAGTCTGGCTCTCTAGCTTGGCATGGGTAGATATGATCACCTCCATTTCCTGCCACCCTAGTTTAGTATTGATCTTGTTACTAGTTAGGGTATAATCATTGATGGGCTTCTGAACAAACTTTCCTTTTCTTGAGCAATCTCTATTGCAGTGTTTCCTCAAATACTGCACAGTCCAATCCAAGTTAAACTAGCTATAGATGCCTTAGTGATTGCTTCCATACCATTGAAGCATACTCATGGTGGCCTCAACCACTAGCACAGAAATCTCAAAGAGTACTGCTTTGTGTCTGCAATAGTTTAAGTGAGTGTAGAATTCAATAAGGCTCTTTGTTAAGCAAATGAGCATCTAACATGTACTGCTGTGTTGGTTTGCCTTCAGGTGGCAAAAAAGACTGCGCAAAGAAGTAAGACCATTCTGAATAACATTGAGCGTTGGCAAAAGGTAAGTAAGCCAGGAAAGATTTTCAGTTTTGTACTCAATTTCTTGTCTCAAAGCTCTTACCCTGTCTTTCATTCTGCAGGGAGTTGCAAGCACTGATGGTGAGTTTTACATCTTTTGATCATTATATTATATTATTATATGTTTTATGTTGAAGATTCTATAATTTTTTTTTGGCTGTTATATGAATTCTTTAATGTTAGGAAATATCTTGGTTTTGGGGCTACAGGTCTTGTAGAATGGTTTGGCATGGTCATAGTTAGCCATGCATCTGGAGAATAGTTACCCACCACTGAATGGTTTACTTCTTGAGTCTAGAAAAATGGGTGACACTGATTGTGCTCAGACACAGGTGTACCATCTCAATAATTATTAAATCCATTCTGTACTTTTTTAAATATCGGGAGATTGATATCCTACTTGTTTGGGGGTGTATGGAATGGTAACTACTTACTGTATGAACGTTCAATTTTTTTGTAATTTTGGTGTTGGTACTTGCTTATATTGCTTGATTCTAATCGTTTCTTTCCTCAGTATTTGGAGTTGCAATTGAGATAAATGTACAACGACAACAATCCACCAGGCCAGTTCCTCAAGTTTTGGTCAAATGTGCGGATTACCTCATATTATCAGGTGATCAACAGTAAATGAGACATCAATATATTCCTCATGTGACTATTAGGTTTCTGAGTGTAAAATTATCTATCTGTTTGCTTTCTAGGACTAAACTCAGAGCACTTGTTCAGATCTGAAGGTGATAAAAAGGTTATTCAGAATTTGATTTCGCTATACAACCAAGGTATCATCTCTCAAAATAATATTCTGATCACTTGTCAGGTATCAGATTAAGTAACCATGTCTTGGCTTTCTCATTGTATCTTATATTCTACAATCAGATTAAGTAACCATGTCTTGGCTTTCTCATTGTATCTTATATTCTACAGATTGGAATGCATCATTGCCAGAGGGTGCAAACCCAATTGATGTCGCATCTCTGGTGAAGTGTTATCTTGCAAGCCTTCCTGAGCCACTTACTACATTTGACCTTCATCATGAAATCAAAGGTGCTCGTTCTAGCATACATACAATGAGAAGCATATTGAAGAAGCTTCCAAATGTAAACTACATGACACTAGAATTTGTCACTGCACTATTGCTCCGTGTGAGCCAGAAGTCACTTCTTAATAAGGTATCGTTTATTTCCTGAGTTCTTCCTAATTTAGACAAATAAAAGTCTATCTCTCTAATTATATGTCTCTACAAAGAAAATGATCTCCATAGTTGATTGTGTTAAGAATGGCTGTATTGTATCAGGGGTATATGTGTAAATATCCCTGGTATGTCATTTGTATAAGGCCAAGGGCCTAGGTGTAATTTACTATTCTTTTCAATATAAGCATGTTAGTCTCTAGGTTAGAGACATAACACTTGAACACCAAAACCGTGGCTGCTCTCTTCTTTTTCTTCTCTTCTCCTTCTTCAACCTAAAATCTAACATGGTATCAGAGCAGTTTGCTCCTGGAGTTTGAAGGTGATCGAAGATTGCTTGGAAGGTGAAGAACAGTCTCTGTGAAGGAAAATAGCATACCTTCTCAGACCTGTTTCTCTCTTGTCTGCAGTCCAAATACTGAGCAACCAAGTGCTCTAGTTTCGTGTGGAGGTCTTGTTTCTTCTCATTGTGTCCTCCCACATCTCTTGGAAGCACCCAAGGAGTAGAAGGGAATCTCGGCCAGGCTGTTTTGCCTCTGTTTTCCGTCAGCTGCAGTGTTTTTTGGCTCTTGTTGCTTCAATAGGTTCTTGTTTGACCAGTTTCTTTGGTCTATTTGAATCGTTTTTGGTAAGGAACAATACTAATCCTCACTCCGTGGTTGTTTGATCAGTTTTTAGGGATTTAAAGGCCTATTTTCAGCCTATTTATGTCTGTTTTTCCTGGTTTTCTATTGCTGTATTTGTGGGACTGTTGTTGTGGTTGAGATATTTGTTATTTGGGCCTATCAAGTGTTTGATTAAAGGTCAAAATGGGTGACAAAGATGCTACAACACCCCTGCCTCTTGTAGACACAGCCCAACAGCCCCATTTTTCCTTCCTCCTTTGAGAGTCCCAATACCCAACTCCCTATTGCCAAACTTGAGAACCACAACTATTTGGATTGGTCCCGGTCCATGAAACTGATTCTCCGGTGTAGGGGAAAGATGGGTTACATCAATGGTAGTATACAGGCCCCTCTTCCGACTGAGCAAGGGTATCCCAAGTGGGACTCTGAGAATTCCCTGGTGATACCCTGGCTTCTTTTTTCCATGAAGCCTGAGATTGGAAGAAGATTTATGGGCAAGGAGACTGCCAAGGACATTTGGAATAGTGTGACCCGTATTTTTGATCGGGTTGGGGACTCTACTAAGGTATACCAACTTCTCCAACAGATTGTCAGCTTGCGCCAGGGTGAGAGAAGTATCTCTGAATACTATAGCCTTGTTGTGGGCCTGTGGGAAGAGTATGACCATTATAGAGATCTCCAGTCATGCCCTGCTGATGAGGTCAAGGTGCATCGGTTGTTTAAGAGAGAGAGGGTCTTATTTCTTCTTGGAGGTCTTAATGCTGATTTTGAGCGTCTTAGGGTGCAAATTCTTGGCCGTCCAAGTCTTCCCTCATTGGAGGAGGTGTGTGGATATCTACAGAGTGAGGAGACCCGTAGGGGTGCTATGGGGACTGCCCCCACTGTTGAGCACTCTGCACTTGTTTCTTCCATCCCTCAGGACTCCACCAAGGGGGCCGATAAGGGGGTTGCTAAGGGAGCTGTGAAGGGTCGATTCCTATGTGACCATTGTGGCAAGAATGGGCATACTAAGGATTTTTGCTGGGATCTCCATGGGAAGCCCCCTGCTGGTTCATCTGGAGGGCGAGGACAGCGGAAGAAAGGGCCTAAGGCTCTTGTTGGAGTTGTTGAATTTGATGAATCCTCTCTTTCCAAGGATGACATTACTGCATTTCGCCGGATTGTGGCTCATTTGGATGGTTCCTTTACCACCGGTTCTTCCACTGCACTGCAGGCTTCCTCCTCCGGCCTCGCCTCTTGGGTCATTGACTCAGGTGCCACAGATCATATGACTGGTAGGTCACAGCTATATAATTCCTATTCTGTTTGTTTTGGGAAATATAAGGTAAAAATTGCTGATGGTACCTTCTCTTCTGTTTCTGGTAAGGGAGATATCCAGGTTGCACCTTTTTTACCCTTGAAGTCTGTTTTTCATGTTCCCAACTTTGCCACTAACCTTCTTTCTGTTAGTCAATTGACTAAATCTTTGAACTGCTTTGTCACCTTCTTTCCTACCCATTGACTTTTTCAGGATTTGGTGACGAAGAGGGTGATTGGCAGTGGTCGTGAAGCTAATGGCTTGTATGTTTTGGAGACTGGTACTTCCCCTGTTCTGCAAGCTCAGTCCTATGTTTGTGGGCAAGAAGGTGGACGTACTCAGGAGGATATTCTGCTATGGCACCGTCGCTTGGGGCACCCCTCTTTTTTTGTTATGAGGAAACAGTTGCCACATTTGTTTACTTCTTTTCCTGTCTCGCATGTTTTTCATTGTGAACCTTGTCTATTTGCCAAAAGTTGTAAAACAGTTTATGCATCTAACGGTAATAGATCTACTTCACCTTTCATCTTATCCATACTGATGTTTGGGGGCCCTCCCCTGTTACTTCTTTGTGTGGCTTCCGCTACTTTATTTCTTTTATTGATGACTTTTCTCGGGTTACTTGAGTTTTTCTTTTGAAACATAAGAGTGATGTTCATGTTGCATTTACAAACTTTTATGAGTTAGTGTATACCCAATTTCAAACTCGGATCCAAATTGTCCGCTCAGACAAAGGTGGGGAGTATATGTATAGTTGTTTGGAAACCTTTTTTTCTGACCATGGCATTATTCATCAGGTGGCTTGTGTTGATACCCCTCAACAAAATGGGGTGGCTGAAAGAAAAAATCGCCATCTCCTTGAAGTGGCTAGATCACTTTTGTTTACCATGTATGTTCCAAAAACTTTTTGGTCTGATGCTCTACTCACTGTTGTCTTTCTTATTAATCACATGCCTTCTAGTGTCTTGAACTTCCAGGTTCCTCTTGATCTCTTGCCTTCAAGGTCCTCTTCTTTTTCTCTCCCTCCAAGGGTGTTTGGGTGTATTTGCTATGTCCATATTAGCAAATCTGCCCGCACTAAATTGGATCCTAAGGCTCTGAAGTGCATCTTTCTTGGGTATTCCTCCACCTTAAAGGGGTATAAATGCTATCATCCTCCTACCCGTCGGTGGCTCCTCTCCAAGGATGTTCATTTCTTTGAAAACATTGTGTATTTTTAGTCCCCTCTTCAGGGGGAGTGTGGTGGTAGTGTTGAAGGTGAAGAGGTTCCCGAGTTTGTGTCATTTCTTTTCTCCTCTCTTGTTCCTATTTCTCCTTTCCAGCTTGACAAAGGGAAGAAAAATTCTGTGGATATTATTGTTGAGGGGGAGCCTCCTAGTGCACAGGATAACAGAGAACAGGGGGAGTTATTGGTGTATACGAAGGAGAGGAGAAATCCTCCTTCATGGCTTCCTATAAAGAAGACCTGCCAAAATCCTTCTTCGTCTCCTCATCCTGAGCCTTCATCAGTTGAGACAGTATACCTTCCTCTAATTCTCCATTCTCAGACTTAGATCTTCCTGTTGCTCACCGAAAGGGAACTCGGGCATGCACTAATCCTATTGCCAAGTTTGTTTCCTATGATTCTATCTCCCTTACAGGTAAAGCCTTTACTGTGGCTATCTCATCCATCTCTATTCCCAAGAATGTAACAGAGGCTATGGCAGATCCAAAATGGAGAGAAGCAATGAACACAGAGATGTTGGCTCTTGAGAAGAATCACAGTTGGGATCTTGTTGAACTCCCTAAAGGGAGAATCCCGGTTGGGTGCAGATGGGTATTCACAGTCAAGTTCAAGTCTGATGGTACTGTGGAAAGGTATATGGCAAGACTTGTCGCCAAGGGGTATACACAGGTGTATGACATTGACTATCAGGAAACCTTTGCTCCAGTGGCCAAGCATAACTCCATCCGTGTACTTCTCTCAATGGCTGCAAATCTTGATTGGCCATTGTACCAACTTGATGTGAAGAATGCATTCTTACATGGTGACCTAGAAGAAGAAGTATATATGTACTCTCCTCCTGGGTTCAAGCATCCTGGTGATAATGGGAAAGTGTGTCGACTTAGGAAGGCTCTCTATGGACTCAAACAGTCTCCTAAGGCTTGGTTTGAGAGGTTCAAACAAGCCCTCCTACAGAATGGCTACACTCAAAGTCAAGTTGACCACACATTGTTTATACAGAGGAAGGGCAGCACTATTACAACTCTCATTGTTTATGTTGATGACATTGTGGTCACGGGAAACAGTGAAGCTGAAATCTCAAAGCTTAAGCTTTATTTGGCTCGGCAGTTTGAGATCAAAGATCTTGGTCTATTGAAGTATTTTCTAGGGATTGAAGTTTCAAGATCTAAGCAAGGGATCAATGTTTGCCAAAGGAAGTTTGTTCTTGATCTACTTAAGGAGACAGGCTACTTAGGATGCAAACCAATCTCCTCCCTTATTGAGCAAACCCACAAACTAGGGGAAGATTGTAGTGAACCTTTGGTGGATGCTGAAAAGTATCAGAGGCTAGTAGGTAAACTTATCTACCTCTCACTCACCCGTCTTGACATCACCTATGCTGTTGGAGTAGTGAGTCAGTTTATGCATACACCCAAGATGGGACATCTTGATGCAGTTTATAGGATCCTCAGGTATTTGAAGTCATGCCCTGGAAAAGGTCTTCTCTTCTCTAGGAATGGTCATTTGAGAATTGAAGTATATACAGATGCTGATTGGGCTGGGTTTATCTCTGATAGGAGATCCACATCTGGATACTGTACTTTTGTTGGAGGCAATTTGGTCACCTGGAGGAGTAAGAAACAACCAGTGGTAGCCAGGTCAAGTGCTGAAGCAGAGTTTAGAGCCATGGCTCATGGTGTGTGTGAAGTCTTGTGGTTGAAGAAGCTTGTCCAAGAATTGGGGTTTGAGACAACTGAACCTATGAGTTTATATTGCGACAACAAGGCAGCCATCAGTATTGCTCACAACCCAGTTCAACATGACAGGACAAAGCATGTTGAGGTTGACAGACACTTTATTAAGGAGAAAATAGACTCTAAGGCTATTTGTACTCCCTTTGTGATGACGAATGAACAAGTGGTTGATATCTTCACCAAAGGACTTGGCTCCAATCACTTTAGTTTTATGTTAGACAAGCTGGGTATGTATGACATATACCACCCAGCCTGAGGGGGAGTGTTAAGAATGGCTGTATTGTATCAGGGGCATATGTGTAAATATTCCTGGTATGTCATTTGTATAAGGCCAAGGGCCTAGGTGTAATTTACTATTCTTTTCAATATAAACATGTTAGTCTCTAGGTTAGAGACATAACACTTGAACACCAAAACCGTGGCTGCTCTCTTCTCTTTCTTCTCTTCTCCTTCTTCAACCTAAAATCTAACAGATTGGGCATCCATCCGTTTGCTAGAGCGTTTAGTCACTCGTCATATGGTCCCTGCTTGGTCAATCAGTCAGGTCTCTGTGATTAATTTATGCCATATATTGTTATTTATTTATGAGATCAACATGAGTTGCCTGGCAATCGGCTAAGTGTCTAGGCAACCAAGAGGCCTATCGCCTCGGCTTGCCTAGGTGTTTCATCAACCTTGCATGCGGATCTTTAGAAACAGATTTGAATTAGGTTAATGCTTGGATGATTAGTTCATCCTAAGCACATTGTATTTATAACTATAATGAAATAGTAAAAATAATTACATAAGCAATGTGGGATTAAACCACATAAGAAACTAATAAATAATAAAGGAAAAAAGTCCAAAATACCCCCACGGTATTCTGGCCCAATATAACTAACACTCCTCCTCAAGTTGGAGCATATATATCATGCATGCCCAACTTGATAGGATGAAACAGCTTGCTACTCAATCCCTTAGTAAACACATCAGCTAGCTGATCAGAAGACTTCAGAAAGGAAACACAAACGAGGCCAGCTTCAAGCTTCTCGTTGATGAAATGTCGGTCAACCTCCATATGTTTCATACGATCATGCTGGACAGGGTTATGAGCAATACTAATGGCCGCTTTATTGTGACAATAAAGCATCATTGGAAGATGGACAGCAACACCAATATCCTGTAATAACCCTCTAAGCCACAGAAGTTTACAAATTTCTTGTGCCATTGCGCGGAATTCGGCTTCAGCACTAGACCTTGCCACAACATTCTGCTTTTTGCTCCGCCATGTGACAAGGTTTCCACCCACAAAGGAACAGTAGCCAGAGATCGATTTCCTGTTAGGAGAATCAGCCCAATCGGCATCAGTATAGGCTTCAACCTTCAAGTGACCATTGGCAAATAGAAGAATTCCCTTTCCTGGAGCAAACTTCAAGTACCTCAAAATACGACGGACCGCATCCATATGAGAGGAATATGGATCATGCATGAACTGACTCACCAAACTCACAGCAACTGCAATGTCAGGGCGTGTGTGGGAAAGGTAGATTAGTTTGCCTACTAACCGCTGATAGGCGCCCTTGTCAACCGGCTCACCCTCTTTCTCCCTAAGTTTTGTAGTAGCTTCTATAGGAGTATCTGAAGGATGACAGCCAAGTAACCCTGTCTCAGTCAATAGATCAAGGACATATTTTCTTTGAGAAAGAAAGATGCCCTTTAAAGATCGAGCAACTTCTATCCCTATAAAATATTTTAGGGGACCAACATCTTTGACCTCAAACTCACAGCCAAGAAGAATTTTCAAATCCCTGATTGCAGCATCATCATTACCAGTGATCACAATATCATCCACATAGACTACGAGAAGAGTAATCTTGTCACTAAGTCGTCTGATAAACAAAGTGTGATCAGCATTGGTCTGCTTGTAACCTGCTGAAATCATAGCCTTATGAAATCTGCCAAACCAAGCCCTGGGTGACTGCATCAAGCCATAAAGGGCACGCTTCAATTTACAAACCTTGCCCGTAGTCCTGTCATCAGAGAAACCAGGTGGAATGTCCATATATACCTCATCCTCAAGCTCCCCATGGAGAAAGGCATTTTTGACATCTAACTGCTGAAGATCTCACCCAAGATTTGCAGCACAAGATAATAACACCCTGACAGTGTTGAGCTTTGCCACTGGTGCAAAGGTCTCCTGATAGTCAACTCCATAAGTCTGAGTAAACCCCTTTGCAACCAAACGTGCCTTGTACCTGTCCACCGAACCATCCGCCTTCTGTTTAACTACGAAGACCCATCTACAGCCCACTGGTTTTTTCCCTGGAGGAAGAGCCACAAGATCCCACGTATTATTTTTGTGTAGTGCTCTCATTTCTTCCAACATTGCTGTCTTCCACTTTCCATCTGTAGATGCTTCCTGCCAATTTCTAGGAACCGAAACAGAGGAAAGAGAAGATACAAATGCACGAAAAGAGGGAGAAAGAGAGTTATACGAAACAAAATGAGATATGGGATGTAAAGTGCAAGTCCTAGTACCTTTGCGAAGTACAATAGGTAGGTCGGAAGGAGATGGATTACCAGGAGATGTAGGATCTGTGTCTGGAGCCGGCAATTGGATGGGTACTAGTGCTATAGTGGGATGCAGCTGCCCTCTTGTGGACCTTCCCCTTGTATAGGTGATCATGTTAGAGTTGTCAATTCTCTTCTGAAATTCACCAATAGTTCTCTGGACCGGAGTCTGCTCCCCCTGAGTAGGAATATTAACAACACTATTTTCTATGGTCACCCCCTGTAAAGGATTCCCATTAGGTGAGGGAGGAACAGCCAGAGGTTGTTGGGAGGTCTCCAAAGTAGGATGGGCAGCATCCAAGGGTGGATGGGAAGCATCCAAAAGGGGCTGGACAGCAGCCGTGGGTGGTAAAGAGGGCTGGGCAGCCAGAGGCTCCTCAGGTAGAGGAATCTCGAAAGCCACATCTTCACCAGCACTCTCCCCCTGAAGAGGTGGTGAAGAATAATAAGAAAGGGACTCATGGAAAACAACATCCATGCTAACCATAGTACGGCAGGAAGGGGGATGGTAACATTTATAGCCTTTCTGGGTTGGAGAATAACCCAAGAAAATACAACGGAGTCCTCGAGGTTCAAGTTTGTTAGGAGATTTAGTATCTCGAGTATAACACACACAACCAAACACCTTGGGAGGCACAATAAAGGAGGAATTACCAATTAAAACATCAGAGGGGCTACGGGAGTGAAGTACCCGAGATGGCAGCCTATTGATGAGATAGGCTGCCGTGATAACCGCATCCCCCCAATATTGAGACGGGACATTCCTCGCAAACATTAATGCTCTGGCCATTTCTAACAAGTGGTGGTTTTTCCTTTCTGCCACACCATTCTGGGCAGGGGTATCAACACAACTAGTCTGATGAATGATTCCATGGTCAGCCAAATATTTTTGAAATTGTGATTCTTTATACTCTGTTCCATTATCACTTCTCAATATTTTGAGAGTAGCCTGGAACTGAGTTTGGACCATTTTATGAAAGTGTTGAAAGCATGAAAAAACTTGATTTTTGGTGTGCAAGAGATAGACCCATGTGTTCCTAGAATGACAATCAATGAAAGATACAAACCACCGATGGCCAGAAATAGAGGGTTTACGATTAGGGCCCCAAACATCAGAAGCAAAACGGGCTGCCAAGAACAAGAAGAACTTCTTTTATTTGAAATAGGATAATTTGAACGTGTCTGTTTGGCCAGAACACACACCTCACAAAAAAAGTCATCTTTAGTATGTAGGGTGACCAAACTAGGAAATAAATGTGCTACAATTCCTAAAGGGGGGTGATCTAACCTAGAGTGCCACTGGTAGAGTTCAGAAGAGACCATGGAGTTCTGGTGTAGTGGAGAAGGTAATGGTGGTGGAGTGAAGCGACCATCATCAAGCAGGTACAGCCCACCGTGCACTTTACCCAATCCAATCGTCTTCCCAGAGGCCAGATCCTGAAACACACAATGAGAAGGAAAGAAAGTAACTTTGCAGTTAAGATCACGAGTAATACTACTAATGGAAAGAAGGTTAGTAGTAAAATTAGGAATGTGCAAAACAGAAGTTAATGGAAGGGAGGAAGTGCAGTTGATGATTTCCTTTCCAGAGATAGATGAAAGAGAACCATCAGCTACCTTGCCCTTGTCCTTCCCAGAAGTAGGAGAGTATCGATGAAACAAACTAGAGGAACCGGTCATATGATCTGTAGCCCCAGAATCTATGATCCAAGGATGGGAGGCTACAGAAGCACAATGACCGCCAAAAGGAATACCTGACCGGGCAAAGTGTGAACCTGAATGAGCAGAAGAATTGGCAGTAGCTGATGTAGTAGAGGCAGCAACAGCGGAAGACCTCAGCATACGTCGAAATGCCTGTAGCTCATCCTGGGATAGACCAGGGTCAGTAGTAGGGTCTGTAGTAACAGTCTCAGTCTGATGGGCCTTGGGCTTTGTCTTGGTCTTGGTCTTGGTCTTGGTCTTGGCAGCCCGTTTTGCTTCAAAGTCAGTTGGTTTCCCATGAAGTTTCCAGCACCTCTCCTTGGTGTGATATGGTTTGTGACAGTGCTCACAAACAACAGTCCCTGTAGTAGAATCACCAAGAGAAGCAGTGCCAATAGGTGTAGGAGTGATGGGGGCAGCAGCCTTGAGAGCAGATCTGTCAGTAATAGGAGGATGTAACATGGCAGCCTTACGGTTCTCCTCAGAAGAAACCAATGCATAAGATTGTTTAAGTGTGGGAAAAGGTGTATGGCCCAACACTTGAACACGAATGGGATCATACTCCATATTCAAACCAGCTAGAAAATCATAGACTGTGATCTTGTCCACATGTTTCTTATAAGAGGCAATATCAGCAACTGTAGAGGGGTGAAAATCAGAGTAATGATCCAACTGTTGCCACAGGCTACGGAGAGAAGCATAGTAGTCCGAAACAGACAGGTCTCCCTGAGTAGTGTGAAGGACCTTCTTTCGAATTTCATAAACCTGGGCATCATTGCCAAGCTATCCGTAGGTCTCCTTGCAAGCGCCTAAATCTGGTCGGCAGTATCCAGAAGAAGAAAATTATGCTGTAAAGCTGAAGTCATAGAGCCTATGAGGTAGGACATGAGAACACCATTATTGGCCAGCTACTTAGTCTGATCAGGGCCTTTATCATTAGGCTTAACAATAGTGCCATCAATATGGTCAGTGAGGCCATGACCAGCAATGGCAAAGGAGGCTGATCTGGACCACAGAAGGTAATTTGAGCCATCCAGTTTGATGGGGTTAGGTGGAAAGCTGTGATAATCTGTCTTGTGATTGCCATCATGAATAGAAGTAGCAGTAGAGTTGGTAGAGTCACCCATACCGGCAGCAGAGAAGGCCAAACAACTTCAAGTAAAGTCCCAAACAAATAGAACCAGCAGCCAAAAAGGAACCTTGATCGATTATGGTTTTTAGGGTTTTGAACAAAACCCTAAAGTGATGGAATCGATGGATGAGCCTAGGCTGCAATAAATAATATCAAAGTGGCTGAAAAACTGAGGTAGAGAAGTCCTTAATAAGAGAAACACATCTGCAGAAAAATCAGATCCAAAAAAAACAGGTGCAGCAGCCCAATATCGATAGAATTAGGGTTTAAAAAACCCTGTAATGATGAGATCGATCTCAAGGTCTTCACACACCAAAAAACAGATCTGTAGAAGCTGATATAGCTGTCGAAGGAGCCCTTATAAGTGAAGAAAACACTTGCAAAAAATCAACAACAGTGGGCAGCAATAACCCTAAGATCGATAGATGTCAGGGTTTTGAAAAAAACCCTGATAATGGAGGAATCGATCTCAAGGAAGTCTTCGATCTTGAGGAATAATTTCTGAACCAATAAAACAACAATTCTGCAGCAGCTTCTGGTCTTCAAAGCGAGGAGAGGAGCCCTTGTATCTAACGTAGAAGCAATCTCCAAGAAGGAACTGAAGAACCAATATCGCAGCAGTGTTGATTGGAGTCTATCGAACAGAATTATAAGTCATAAATGAGGTAATGGGGGCAGCAACTGGATCACATGATTACCTCATCAGTGCTGCCCTATATGGGAATGAAGAACAAGGGAGAAGAAGGAGAGAACTAGAAGAGAAGAAGATCGAGAGAGAGAAGAAGAACAAAAACCGAGAAAAATTGGTGTCCCTAGTTCGAAATCTGCTCTGATACCATGTAGAAACAGATTTGAATTAGGTTAATGCTTGGATGATTAGTTCATCCTAAGCACATTGTATTTATAACTATAATGAAATAGTAAAAATAATTACATAAGCAATGTGGGATTAAATCACATAAGAAACTAACAAATAATAAAGGAAAAAAGTCCAGAATACCCGTGGGGGTATTCTGGTCCAATATAACTAACAGGATCCATGTAAGTTCTTGTACTTCGCTAAAGTGTGGAGACCACTCTTCTAAGAATATGTGTTTTATATCCCCGGTTAACTAATGACAACCATATATTGTTTTAAAATGCATGCATGGATGTTATTATAAACCTGCATATTATTTTCCTAAGGGGGATATCTTAGGCCTCTATTTTTTAACTCAAATAAGTTCTTGACAACTAATGATTTTGATGCAGATCGTAGACGTAGGAAATGTTCTAGCTCATTATTGAGCCAAATGACCCAAACCAGGCCATGCGATTGGGGTTATTTTGTAACTTTCTAATACTTGTTTTTATATGGGAGTTTTAGATAGAGTTAGTGTTAACAAAATAGGATTAGAGAATGAATGCTTGGATGATATAGTCATCCCAAGCACATCTTTATTTATAATCATAATGAAGAATGAAACAATTGTACATTAGCAATGTGGGACTAAACCACATGTACGAAATAAATAAAATAACAAAAGAAAGAGGACCAAAATACCCCCACGGTATTCTGGCCATATAGCTAACACTCCCCCTCAAGTTGGTGCATATATATCATGGATGCCCAACTTGACTAAGATAGGATGAAACAGCTTGCTACTCAGCCCCTTAGTGAACACATCAGCCAGTTGATCAGTGGACTTCACAAAGGGAATACAAATGAGGCCGGCTTCAAGCTTCTCCTTGATGAAATGACAGTCAACCACCACGTGTTTAGTACGATCATGCTGGACAGGGTTATGAGCAATGCTAATGGCGGCTTTATTGTCACAATAAAGCATCATAGGAAGATGGACAACAACACCAATATCCTGCAATAATCCTCTAAGCCACGGGTTCACAAATTCCTTGTGCCATTGCGCGGAACTCGGCTTCAAGACTAGACCTTGCCACAACATTCCGTTTTGCTCGCCATGTGACAAGGTTCCCACCCACAAAGGAACAAGAGCGAGAGATAGATTTCTGTCAGGAGAACCAGCCCAATTGGCATCGGATAGGCTTCAATCTTCAGTGACCATTGGGAGATAGAAGGATTCCCTTTCCGGAGCGGACTTCAAATACCTCTAAATACGACTGATGCATCCATATGAGAGGAATAGGGATCATGCATGAACTGACTCACCAAACTTACAAAGAATCGCAATGTCGGGCGTGTGTGAGAAAGGTAGATTAGTTTGCCCACTAACCGTAAGCACCCTTGTCAACAGCTCACCCTCTTTCTCCCTAAGTTTTGTAGTAGCTTCCATAGGAGTATCTGAAGGATGACAGCTAAGTAGCCCTGTCTCAGTCAATAAATCAAGGACATATTTCTTTGAGAAAGAAAGATGCCCTTTGAAGATCGAGCAACTTCTATCCCTAGAAAATATTTTAGGGGACCAAGATCTTTGACCTCAAATTCACGGCCAAGAAGAATTTTCAAATCCCTGATTGCAGCATCATCATTACCCGTGACCACAATATCATCCACATAGACTATGAGAAGAGTAACCTTGTTACCAAGACGTCTGATAAACAAAGTGTGATCAGCATTGGTCTGCTTGTAACCTGCTGAAATCATAGCCTTATGAAATCTGCCAAACCAGGCCCTAGGTGACTGCTTCAAACCATAAAGGGCACGCTTCAATTTACAAACCCTGCCCTTAGTCCTGTCATCAGAAAAACCTGGTGGAATGTCCATATATACCTCCTCCTCAAGCTCTTCATGGAGGAAGGCATTTTTGACATCTAACTGCTGAAGATCCCACCCAAGATTCGCAGCACAAGATAATAACACCCTGACGGTGTTGAGCTTTGCCACTGGTGCAAAGGTCTCCTGATAGTCAACTCCATAAGTCTGAGTGAACCCCTTTGCAACCAGACATGCCTTATACCTATCCACCGAGCCATCAGCTTTTTGTTTAACCACGAAGACCCATCTACATCCCACTGGTTTTTTCCTTGGAGGAAGAGCCACAAGATCCCACGTATTATTTTTGTGCAGTGCTCTCATTTCTTCCAACATTGCTGCCTTCCACATTCCATCTGTAGATGCTTCCTGCCAATTTCTAGGAATCGAGATAGAGGAAAGAGAAGATACAAATGCACGAAAAGAGAGTTATAAAAAACAAAATGAGATATGGGATGTAAAGTGCAAGTCCTAGTACCTTTGCGAAGTGCAATAGGTAGGTCGGAAGGAGATGGATTACCAGGAGATGTAGGATCTGTGTCTGGAGCCGACAATTGGATGGGTACTGGTGCTACAGTGGGATGCAATTGCCCTCTGGTGGATCTGCCCCTTGTATAGGTGATCATGTTGGAGTTGTCAATTCTCTTCTGAAATTCACCAATAGTTCTCTGGATTGGAGTCAGCTCCCCCTGAATAGGAATATTAACAACACTATTTTCTGTGGTCTCCCCCTGTAAAGGATTCCCATTAGGTAAGGGAGGAACAGCCAGAGGTTGTTGGGCAGTCTCCAAAGTAGGATGGGCAGCATCCAAAGTTGGATGGGAAGCATCCAAAAAGGGCTGGGCAGCAGTCGTGGGTGGTAAAGGGGGCTGGACAGCAGCCGAGGGTGGTAAAGATGGCTGGGCAGCAGCCAAAGGCACCTCAGGTAAAGGAATTTCAAAAGCCACATCTTCACCAGCACTCTCCCCCTAAAGAGGTGGCGAAGAATAATAAGAAAGGGACTCATGGAAAATAACATCCATATTAACCACGGTACGGCGGGAAGGGGGATGGTAGCATTTATAGCCTTTCTGGGTTGGAGAATAACCCAAGAAAATACAACGGAGCCCTCGAAGTTCAAGTTTGCCTGGAGATTTGGTATCTCTAGCATAACATACACAACCAAACACCTTGGGAGGCACAATAAAGGGGGAATTACCAATCAAAATATCAGAGGGGCTACAGGAGTTAAGTACCCTAGAGGGCAGCGTATTGATGAGATAGGCCGCCGTACGAACCGCATCCCCCCAATATTGAGATGGGACATTTTTCGCAAACATCAAAGCTCTGGCCATTTCTAACAAGTGGCGGTTTTTCCTTTCTGCCACACCATTCTGGGTAGGGTTATCAACACAACTAGTTTGATGAATGATTCCATGGTCAGCCAAATATTTTTGAAATTGTGATTCTTTATACTCTGTCCCATTATCACTTATCAATATTTTGAGAGTAGCCTGGAACTGAGTTTGGACCATTTTATGAAAGTGTTGAAAACATGAAAAAACCTGATTTTTTGTGTGCAAAAGATACACCCATGTGTGCCTAGAATGACAATCAATGAAAGAGACAAACCACCGATGAAAGAGACAAACCACCGATGACCAGAAATACAGGGTTTACGATTAGGGCCCCAAACATCAGAGTGCACTAATTGAAAGCAAGAAGAACTCCTTTTATTTAAAATAGGATAATTTGAACGTGTCTGTTTGGCCAGAATACACGCCTCACAAAAAAAGTCATCCTTAGTACGAAGGGTGACCAAACTAGGAAATAAATGTGCTAAAATTCCTAAAGGGGGGTGACCTAACCTAGAGTGCCACTGGTAGAGTTCAGAAGAGACCATGGAGTTCTGGTGTAGTGGAGAAGGCAATGGTGGTGGAGAGAACCGACCATCATCAAGCAGGTACAGCCCACCGTGCACTTTACCCAATCCAATCATCCTCCCAGAGTCCAGATCCTGAAACACACAATGAGAAGGAAAGAAAGGGACTTTGCAGTTAAGATCACGAGTAATACTACTAATGGAAAGAAAGTTAGTAGTAAAATTAGGAATATGCAAAACAGAAGTTAATGGAAGAGAGGAAGTGCAGTTAATGATTCCTTTTCTAGATATCGAAGAAAGGGAACCATCAGCTACCTTGACCTTGTCTTTCCCAGAAGTGGGAGAATATCTATGAAACAAACCAGAGGAACCGGTCATATGATCTGTAGCCCCAGAATCTATGATCCAAGGATGTGAAGCTACAGAAGCACAATGACCCCCAAATGGAATACCTGACCGGGCAAAGTGGGAACCTGAAGTAGCAGAAGAATTGGCAGTAGTTGATGTAGTAGAGGCAGCAGTAGCAGAAGACCTCAGCAAACGAAGGAGTGCCTGTAGATCATCCTGGGATAGACCAGGGTCAGTAGCAGGGGCCGCAGTAACAGTCTCAGTCTAATGGGCCTTGGTCTTAGTCTTTGTCTTGGTCTTGGCAGCCCTTTTAGCTTCAAAGTCAGCCGGGTTCCCATAAAGTTTCCAGCACTTCTCCTTGGTGTGGTAAGGTTTGTGACAGTACTCACAAACAACAGACCCAGTAGTAGAATCACCAAGAGAAGCAGTGCCACTAGGTGCAGGAGTGGCAGGGGCAGCAGCCTGGAGTGCCGATCTGTCAGTAATAGGATGGTGCAACATGGCAGCCCTACGGTTTTCTTCAGAGGAGACCAGGGCATAGGACTGTTCAAGTGTGGGAAATGGCTTATGACCCAACACCTGAACCCGAATCTGATCATACTCGACATTCAAACTTGCCAAAAAATCATAGACTCTGATATTGTCCATATGTTGTTTGTAAAAAGTAATATCAGCAGCTGTACTTGGGTGAAAGTCAGAAAAGTGGTCCAGTTGCTGCCAAAGGCTGCGCAAAGTAGCATAGTACTTGGAGACTATCGACTCCCCCTGAGTAGTGTGAAGGACCTTCTTCCTGAGTTCATAAACCTGGGCATCATTGCCAAGCTGTCCGTAAGTTTCCTTGCAAGCAGCCCAAATTTTCGAGGCTGTGTCAAGGAGAAGAAAATTGTGCTGCAGATCTGTAGTCATAGAACCAATTAGGTAGGACATAAGAACTCCCTTGTTGGCAAGCCACTTGTCTTGAGCAACTCCAACCTCAGTGGGCATAACAGTAGTGCCCCTAATATGACCCGTAAGGCCACGGCCAGCAATGGCAAAGGATGCAGACCTAGACCAAAGCAAATAATTACCGCCATCCAACTTGATTGGATTTGGAGAAAAAGTGTGATAATCTGGCTTGCTGGTTCCATCACCAACAGAAGTAGTAGTCGAATCCACAGAGTCACCCATGAAGACAGTAGAGAAGCCCAAATCGTAGAAGGGGGCTGTTGTGAAGAAAAACCCAAGAAATCCTCCAAGTTAAGGGCTGAAAATTGGAGGAGAGCCTGCTGGTAGTGGTAGAACAAGGGTCTCCAAAAATCAACAACAGTAGCCAAGTAAATCCCTTAGATCGATTTTTACAGGGTTTTGGGAAAAACCCTGAAATTGATGAGATCGATGTAGCGAAGAAGAAGAGCAAAATCTCAGCAGATGGAGCTGAAACTAGGATCGAGTGGTGCTCTAGTAATGCTGAATCACTCTGCCAAATATCAGCCGCAACAAGAACATGCAAACCCTAGATCGATAATGCTCAGGGTTTTGAAAAAACCCTGATTTGGTGGAAGAATAATCGATCTAGGATGTCTTCAAACTTGGTGGAGATAGGAACTAATCCAGAATAGTAAATGCTGCTGCAGTTCTTGAGTCTTCAATGATGTAGATTGCTTCCTTGGAAGGGAGTGAGAGCAGTCCACAAAAAAACAGAATCTTCAAATATCGTGGGCAGCAACTGGAGCTAAAATTGTCCCTATCGATCAAATAACTTGATCATAGAATGAGGTAATGGAGGGCAACCAGTCAGCCACTGGATCTATTGATCATCTCATCAGTGCTGCCCTAATAGGGGTGAATGAAGAACAAGGGGAAAGGAGAAGAAAAAAAATTGCGAATGAGAGGGGAGGAGGCTGAAATCGAGAAAGGAAGAGAAGGGGGGGGTCCCTAATTCGAATTCAGCTCTGATACCATGTTAATAGAATAGGATTAGAGAATGAATGCTTGGATGATATAGTCATCCCAAGCACATCTTTATTTATAATCATAATGAAGAATGAAACAATTGTACATTAGCAATGTGGGACTAAACCACATGTACGAAATAAATAAAATAACAAAAGAAAGAGGACCAGAATACCCCCACGGTATTCTGGCCATATAGCTAACAATTAGATACATAGGAGAGTCTTTATTTAGTTTCCTGTTTAAGTTTTTAGTTTCCTAGTTGGGTAGGTTTCAACTTTCCTCTTATTTATAAACATGTAATCTCAACTTTGGGATGAATGAATTGAGGTTGTTTCGTTGAAGCCTGTGTGGCCTGAGGCAGCAGGTTGGCAGTGGAGCTCTTCTCCCCCCCCCCCCCCAACCCCCCTTCCCTGCAAATCTGACTCCTCCTTCCCTCCTTTCTTCTCTTCATTCTGAATATATTCCACATTGTAGAGGATATCACACCTATCCTACCCATAAAATTTTAGCCCCGTACATTTTTGTAATTGGGGTCCAAACAAGGTTCAAATGGTTTTTCCAAAATTGGGGTTATTTTGTAACTTTTTAATACGTGTTTTTATATGGGAGTTTTAGATAGAGTTAGATACATAGGCGAGTGTTTAAGTTTTTAGTTTCCTAGTTGGGTAGGTGTCAACTTTCCTCTTATTTATAAACATGTAATCTCAACTTTGGGATGTTTGTTTCGTTGAAGCCTGTGTGGCCTGAGGCAGCAGGTTGGCTGTGGAGCTCTCCCCCCCCCCCCCCCTTCCTTGCAAATCTGACTCCTTCCTTCCCTCCCTTCTTCTCTTCATTCTGAATATATTCCAGTGTAGAGGATATCACACCTATCCTACCCATAAAATTTTAGCCCCATACATTTTTGTAATTGGGGTCCAAACATGGGTCAAATGGTTTTCCAAAATTACGAGAATGGCACACCTCCATTATTTAATAATAGAGGACAGTGGCATAGTTGTAATTATATGAGAGATGTACAAACACAACAACAGCAACAAACTCAGCCTTATCCCAACTTAATGGGGTCAGCTACATGGATCCAAACAAAACCAATTAAGGAAAACTAAGTTCCAACCAAAAAAAAAGGAAAGAAAAGATGGGAAAAGAGGGATGGGGAAAGAGAAGAGAAATGAAAAATAGAAAATGCCAAATGAGATATAGAAATAAAATAGGGAAAAGAAAGATGAAAGATAGTAAGAGGAAAAAGGCACAACCCAGCACGACAGGTGAATCTCAGCTATATGGGGTCTGTTACATGGATCCTTGCCCTCCAATAGGCTCTATCTGAGGTCATACTTAGTACAAGACCTAGACTCTGCATATCCTTCCTAACCACTTCTATGGTCATTTTAGGCCTTCCTATAGCTTTTTTTTTATCTCCTTCAATCGTAATCATATCACTCTTTCCTTCATAGTCCTGATCTACAAAAATGAAGGTGATATCCAAAGCTGCAATAATTGTAGAAGCATAAAGCTAATGAGTCACACTATGAAACTTTAGGAGAATATTATTGAAGCCCGTTTGAGAAGAGACTCATATCTCGGTGAACCAATTTGGCTTTATGTCAGGTAGATCCATGACATAAGCTATTTGCTTATTGAGGAGGCTCATGGAAAGATATAGAGATAGCAAGAAAGATCTCCATGTCATTTTTATTGACCTGGAAAAAGCCTATGACCAAGTCTCTAGAGATTTATTCCGGCAGGTTCTAGTAAAGAGAGCGGTGTCGAGTAAATATGTGGAAAGATATGTATGAGGGTGTGGTGACTATTGTGGGATCTGTGGGAGATCAGGACAAGGAATTCCTAATTACGATTGGGTTACATCAGGGATCAGCCTTAAGCCCTTATCTATCTGCACTTATCATGGACGACCTAACCAAGAGCATTCAAGACGAAGTCCCGTGATGTATGCTCTTCGCTGATGATATCGTTTTGGTAGATGAGACAAAAACATAGATTAATACTAAACTAGAGCTATGGAGATCAACCATGGAAACAAGAGGCTTTAAGATTAGTAGAACAATGACGGAGTATATGATGTGTAATTTTAGACATACTATGATGAATACTGACATGGTGCGAATTGAGGAAAGAGAGATACTGCAAAGTGACTATTTTAGATATTTGGGGTCAATCATAAATAAAGAAGGTGACACAAAGGATGATGTTTCATAGAGGATTAAAGTGGGATGGATGAAGTGGAGAGGTGCGTCCGGAGTGCTATGTGATTATGAAATATAAATATGATGCCTAATGCTTAAAAAAAGAAAGTTCTATAGGACCGTTGTACGAACAACTATGATGTATGGGGCAGAATGTTGGGCAGTTAAGAAGTGTTATATTCAGAACTATGTGTAGTAGAGATGAGGGTGTTAAGATGGATGTGCGGAAAAACTAGGAAGGATAAAGTAATGAATAATCAATCGTATTGGAGCTGACTTGGGAGTTGCCTCGATCAATGACAAGCTTTAAGAGAGTCGTTTGAGGTGGGATGGTTATGTTCAACGGAGGCCTAGGGACGCCCCAGTAAGGACTGATATGATTTCGATTATGGTACAAGATCTCGGCGAGATCTCGCTATTTTCTCGGTTTTAGCAGCTCTCGAGACGAAACCATATGCGATACCAAAAACATACAATATCTCGGCCAAGATCTCGACTTATATCTCAGTCTCGACTCGAACCAAACCAACTTATAACATATAAAACCCCCCCCCTCTCGGCGAGATTTCGACTCGCTTCCTTTCGCCAATCTCGGTCTGTTGTGAAGGGAAACCCCAACTTTGGTGGATTTTTTTTGGTAAATCTCACCTTTAAGGGAAGATTAAAGCCTGTGGATTCAACATTCAAGCTTCAACATCAAGAAAGGGAGTTGGTTTGCTTCTCAAGAACACTGTTACGTAACTATTCATCTAAAAAATAATTTTTTTTCATAGAATCATGATCAATGCTTGTTTATTGATTATGTACTTATTATATGTGATACAATGTCCACCGATCAAATTTTTCATAGAAACATGATCAAAATAGTGAAAAATATCCGTTTTACCTTCAGCCACTCGTTTCAGTACTAGCTACTCTCAAATGGTAGGACTTGTTACACACTTGTATTTGTTTAACCTGTGTCTCTTACTTTCTTTCAAAGTTTCAAACAATTATTAACAAACCATCGAACCATCACCATATATGATTATGAAATATAAATATGATGCCTAATGCTTAAATGGTTTATGGTTTGATGTATTTTAGTTCCTAATGCTTATTTAAGTTGTTTTACACCTCTACTTTAATTATATGAGTTCTACATATTATATGGAACAACCTAGGGTAGACCTCATGCACGTCGTAGACTACCAACTTAGGGTCCGTAGTCAAAGTACCATTTTGGGTTTGAATTTGTAAAAACTAATGGTTCCACTGTGTTTAGAAGGCCTAAAATAGGGGGAATGTAAAGTTTCAGCCCCTATCTTGGCCATATGGCCACCGAAACCAACCATCGAGTTGAGGGGAAAAAAAATACAAGATCTCGCCGAGATCTCGGTGTCGTGGCCTGGCGAAACCAGTGATGAAACCGAGATCTAAAACCTTAATTCCGATTGAAGGAGCTAAAAGAGCTAGGGGCAGGCCTAAAATGACCATAGGAGAAGTTGCGAGGAAGGACGTGAATAGTCTAGGTCTTGTACCAAGTATGACCTCAGTTAGAGCATATTGGAGGGCAAGTATTCATGTAGCAGACCCCATTTAGCTGAGATTCTCCTGATTTGCTGGGTTGTGCCTCTTTCCTCCTACATCTTTCATCTTTCATTTGTCATTTTTCTTTTCTCATCTCATTTGCCATCTCTTCATTCCCCTTTTTAGTTTAGGCCTCAGTTTTCCCTACTTTGTTTTGTTTGGATCCATGTAGCCGACCCCATTAAGTTGGGATAAGGTTTAGTTTGTTGTTGTTGTTGTTGTTGTTGTATAAAGTGAGGGTAAAGTTAGTGCACGGGATTAGTAGTTAAGTGCTTGAGTCACAATGCTTAATAGCTTTTAAGAATTCTGTTTTGAGTATATTTACTTTAGGTCAGTATAAGAGAGTGATTAGAAGTCCTTTTATGAGTCAATTTAGGAATTTTAGAAAGTCTTTTTATATGTAAGACACCCTCATCAATTGGAGATGATTTGACTAAACAATATGAGTTGTTTTTTAAGAGTTTTGGAGCTGTTGAGCTTGGGATACAAGATTGGTATCCCAGACTTGATTTCTTCTCTTCCCTACTCTTTTCTTCTCTGCTCTTGTCTGCTTCTCCATTGATTACAAGGTTAGTTATGCAATTTTCTTCTCTAGTCATATCAATTTTTAGTTCTGATTCTTTTCTTAGCATAAAAATCCTTTCTTTTTTTCTGGTTTCTTGAATTCTTACTCCATCTAGGAATTTTCTAAAACTCCAAATCTAACCTTTGGATTTCAATTCTGCTTGCATACTTGGCAATTGTTTTTATGTTATGAACCTTCTTACGGTTACAAAACTCAATCTTGAAACTGATTTTCTGTTTTCCTACTACAAATCTGATTTCAGTCTTACTCGATTTTCTAGTTTTGTTTTCTAAGTCTGTTCTCAGATATCTGACTATCATTAGGCTTGTTATTTGATACCAAAATTAATCTCTAATCTGATTTTCTGAACCTTTCATTGATTCTCAAATTTAGGAGTTCCTTTTCAAGTAGGAATGTGACCATTGGATCAAGCTTGATTTCTGATATTATACTCTCTCAAGTCCCATCCAATTAAGCCTTTGACCAAAATTTTGGCTAAATCTGATCCCTTGATTCTCTGTTATTAAAATTCTTTGGTAATTTGTTTTCATTCCTTACTTATGAACCTGTCGCAAGCTGTTCTCCAGTTGGATCTCTCTGGTTCAAGATTAGTTTTGCATTAATCTCTCTTGGTTTACTTTTTATATTCTTCAGTCTCAGTTGCTTTTCATTTCAATATTCTTCAAAGCATATTTTCAAGGGCGTATCCATAATTGGACTCCTGGATGATATCCTGAATAGATGATCAGAACAATCTGATTTTTCTTCATGGTTTGTATGATACCTATTTGATTGCTAAAGGAAAAGAAACCTTCAGATTGGGTGATAACAGTTAATCCTATTGTATTGATATCTGAGGAGAACTCTTTCAATTCTATCTAGCCCATAGTATGATATGGCATTCTAACTTGATCACCATAGATGTGATTCACTTTATGTTGAGCCCCTTTTATTGCAACTATACTTTGAGTACTTCTATCATTGTCATATTTAGAATCTATAATGTAAATCATTGAAAGGGAGAATGGGGAGGGGAAGAAAAGAGAATATATAGTCTCCCACTCACAGGTGAGGCATGGTTTGTCAGTCATAGAAATTGGCTTGAGTAAATCTTGGACAGTTAGAAATAGGAATAAGTAGTTTGGTTGCAGTATGTAGTCTGACTGTTAGTGTTGCACTTCTCAAATGACCACTTTACATGCAGATGGATGCTCACAGCCTTGCAGTGGAAACGGCTCCTGTTATTATTTGGCAGAAGGGAAAAAGACCAGACCATTTTAGCCAGTTTTGGTGTCATACAACCGAAGGTCCTTCCAAGAATACCATAGATCAAACACCTGCTTACAGTGCTTGGGACACTCTTTCAGGTAATTGCTCTAATCGTTTATTATATGAACTCTGTATGCATTGTAGGTTACAAGTCGATTTTAGTGTTACCTTAGACCTTGAGCCTCAAGAATAGGCTTAGGAATTGGCCTTAAGATTCATCTCTGGAGTCACTTAACTATCCCAAAGACACACCTCAAACTTTGAAGCACATGTGAGGTGCAGTCTCATGGCTCAGTCTTATATTTGTACCTTTGCTTCATGCTGGGCTCTCATTACAGGACCAAATTTGAAAATAGTCCTTTTTTTTGTTCTATTTCTTTCACCTATTGTTCTGTTTAAAGTAATAAGGTTGCTATCCATTATCTCTAATGTATTTAGAACCTTTTGAGATTCAATTTCATACCAAGGATTTCTTTAAAAGATGTTTGAAGAGCTATGAGCCAACCCTGACATCTTTGCTACCATCTATTGAAACTGATATATGACTTCTACTGCCTCTCCCCTACTGAGCACTTTGTTTTTGATACTTCATTAAAAATTGTTAAACAAAATTTAAGTGCGGTATTATTTTTTTTTTAATTTTGTTGTTACGTCTTACTCATTTATGCAAATTTGATCTGAAAATTTTCCTTTTACATCGTTTTTACCTGGAAACAAATGGAGCCTATAAGATGTTTTATTTTATTTCTTCTCTCTATTTTTCTCTGTGTTCTCATTTTTATTTTTTTTTTGTCTTTGAAAGTTAGGATGAGAAGCTTAAGATCATAATTGAGGCTTACACCTCATGCATTTGGGAATCTTAATAACTTTACTCCCGTGCCTTCACTTTGCAATGGCAGTTGATCAGCCATGTAAAACTAGTTCATGAAACATGACTGGTAGTAGTCTGGCATGTGAGAGCCAAAATTTTCACCTGAGAGTTCCCCATTTCTGTGTCATGAGTGTGAATTTGTGCTTATCTCTAACATTTTATTTTAACCCAATTCTCTTCTTTTCCCCCATTTTCATTCAAATATTCCTGTTGGTGATGGAAAAGGCTGCGATCCTTTTTTTTCTACCATAAGATGAAAATCTATCCCTTTCTTGTTTTAAGAAGAGGCATGACTTTCGTCTTTTTCCTTTTTCCCTTTACTCACCATTTTTACATGGCATTCTTTTTAACACATCATAAGATTTTTTTAACCGTTTCCTCTAGTTTCTGAAGAGGTGATATAAAATAATTCAAAATTTTGGTTTTTATCAACCACTGTTAATTTGGGATTACCAATGTCTTTTTATTTTCGATTGCTACAGAAGAAGGTGACATTACTGATGCATCCTCTGCCATTCCCTTGGACGATGACGGCTCACCCACTGATTTTGGAGCTATTGAGGTTGTTCAGTGCCTTATTGAGCATCACAGGGCAATTTTCACAGATGCAAATGAAACGGTCTGGAGATAACTTCTATCAATTGTGTCGTAGAGCCACAAAGTCAAATGACTGCTCATGAGACTTACTGACTTTAGATCTTTAACAAATAGTTTCATTGCCCGATATTCTATAACAAACTTGCATAGGTCTTGCATAGGGTTCTGAACCATCTTGTCAATAGGGGTTCTAATTTTAATTCTCTTGTGTGCTATTCTTTGGCAGTTCTATAATATCAGATTGAGGTTGATGTGCATAATTGTGGATTCATATTTATATAATAGAGGACAAAATCTTTGGTTGCCGACTAGTTTCTTTGTGCTTCACGACTTGTCAATTATATTTTTTTGTGAAAAGAAATCTATAATCCAATTAACAAAGAGTACAGAAAACAGAATTACACCCTGACATTGATCCTACAGACTGAGTTGTTCGCGCTTTGTTAGCTAAAACATGTGTTGCCCATACTGTTTCTCTTCCTGTTTTATAGATAAATACGTCATGAAAAAGATCATATGAAACTATAGTACATAATAGAAGGAATAACATCCACGGCCATGAATGAGAATTCTCCTTTAACCAAGACACTAATCTGAGCAGAGTCCGTCTATATTTTCAGTCACTGGATGCCCTGTCCTGCTGCTTCACGCAATCCCTGTTCAATTGCTCTTCCCTCGGCTTCATCTGCAGATTCTACATGACCATAATTAAAATAAAAAAATATATATAATTTCCATCTCCTGTTGATAGAATCGAAGCCCAACCAGCTTCCTTAGTTTCCTTCTGAAGACGTCCATCTGTGAATAATGTCTGAATAACCATCTTTTGGGCTCAAATTTTGGCCATCAAAGTTTTTAGGAGGTTGGGATGACTCTCAAGATTAGGTGTATCAACAGAAACAGAGAAACTGGACTTGGACACATTCGGTGAGATGGGCACAGTAACACACCATCGATTAATGTTGAACAGAACTCAAGAGGGGGTTAAGTTACTCATGCTTATGCTGTTCTGCAGGACAAGCTTCCTTTCATGCCAAATAAAATACAGAAGCATAGAACTGATGAAAAGAAAATATTGAAGATCTGATTTATTGTAATTCGATATTAATTATAAAAACTTAGAAAATCCTGAAAAGAACTTACTTGCAGAAATTTAGTTCGAAATCCAAGAATACTAGCAAACCATATAAATTTTGAAAAGGAGCACTCAAAAAACACATTCCAGAAAGATTCAGTGGCGGAGTGACAGATTTGTTAAGGGTTGTTCGTCTTGCTCGGGAGAATAAATTCATATTTCAGGTAGCAATTTTACTTTTTGAACTATTTCTACCAGATCTTGAAAGCCAACTAGATCTGTGCCAGAAAAGTTTAATACCTAACTACTTAACAGTAAGCTTTTCTACCTTCCTGAATCTTAGGAGATTTGAGATAGAATGTTTAATTGAATCGGTACAATTGGTACTAAAGTGAATAGAGCTCTTATCTAAATCAATTACATGTCCTGACAAAGAATAGATTTAATTATCATAATTTCACTTTTTTCTGCTCTACAAAAAAATAAAGCAATCATCAGTAAAGAATAAATAAGAGAATAGGTGCTGATCAAGCAATACGAATACCCTTAAAAAGACCTTCAACCTGAGCAGAGACAAGCATTCGTGATAGACATTTCATACCAAAACAAAAAGCAGGGTGAAAGAGGATCACCTAAGAGAATAGGTGCTGATCAAGCAATACGAATACCCTTAAAAAGACCTTCAACCTGAGCAGAGACAAGCATTCGTGATAGACATTTCATACCAAAACAAAAAGCAGGGTGAAAGAGGATCACCTAAGAGAATAGGTGCTGATCAAGCAATACGAATACCCTTAAAAAGACCTTCAACCTGAGCAGAGACAAGCATTCGTGATAGACATTTCATACCAAAACAAAAAGCAGGGTGAAAGAGGATCACCTTGTCGCAGACCACTAGATGGGGGAAAATAGGAAAAAGCCGAAACATTAAGCTTAATTGAATAATTAAACAGTCGACATGTAAAGGGAAACGAGGTCACACTAGTGATTGTTAAAGCTAAACATTTCCAACATTGCACGAACAAAACCTCATTCAATCCTATTATAAATTTTGAACATATCAATTTTAAGGCCAACAAATCCTAATTTACCTTTTTTGTGATTTCAAATAATGGAAAATCTCCTGATATTTTTCGCACTTTGACAACAGCCACTTGAAAGGGTGAATTGAATCTGTGAAATTTATGGTCTAAGTCTATTGCTTAAACTTTAAAATAATTTTATAGATCACATTACAAAGACGGATAGGTCAAAAAACGGCTATCGAAGTATTATTAATTTCAGGACAGAGGTATCCCTTAATGAAGAAATCAGAGACTAATGTACATACATCCTGATAAACAAGGTTCCAACATTTATGGGAAAGAGAATGTTTGCTTGTTTTTGTGGATGAAATACCCGTCAGTATTAATTCTTAATTTTTTTTATGAAAAAGAAAAACATTTCATTAAACAAAAAAGGAGGTAAGACTTGAGAGCTGCAAGTCCACAAGAGTAATTCCAATTTTGCTTGTCAGCATTGATGACCATACATGCCAAGCCGTGCCAAGCCATTCACAAGACCCGTTTTGTGTCTGCTAACATACTGAATAGAACGTTTCAAGTTTCTTAAGCATACAGCACAGATCATAAACAAAGGCAATAGGCTTTCAAAGGTTAAAAAGGATGGTTATGGACATGGAATTCCATTTAAATTGGTAATAAACTACCTAGAATCTTTCATTCCGCAAGGCATATGCCATGAGCAATCAAACCAGATCTTTGAATAATGGTGCCTCAAAGAATTCAGTGCATGTATTCCCAAAGAGATGCAGCCCACATTCCTTTTGAGAAAGGGCAAAAGAAGATAATGTGACCTGTAGTTTATGGAGCTACACCCACAGATGGGGCAAAGTTGTATAAAGTCTTTACAAAGTCTTTGTGAATAACATTCTTGGGATAAAGTTTTCTGCACTGGGGGCACAGGGTATGCCCAAACACATGGGGATAAGTGAAATGACCAACAACAACCCCCCCCCCTCAATAAGTCAAACACACCCCCGTCCCGCCCCATGTGTCTGGACACAACCTGCACCCAGATGCGCTCCCAGACACAGAATGTGTGCCCAACATTCTTATTAAAAGGATGTCGTGGAGACTTCTCCACGAGAAGAAAACAATCTTTGACCGTAAAGGCAGTTTCATGGATCTATGATTACCAAGCACATACAAATGAAAATGAAATGGAAATTTATATATGAGCATACAAGAACTTTGGAATCCAGACTTAGTTTCTTTTGTATTAGAATTAATACTCAAAATTGCTCATTGTCAACATCAAACCATTTTTACCAGGTTTGCAGAGAAGGGAAAAGCAATCTGACAAATTCAAGAATGCCCTCAAATATGGTTACTGCATTGAGCATACAAGTCATAATATTTCATCATGAAAAGAGAGTCAAACCTCTTGAGAACGCAGACCAGACATTCATCTATTTCTCATTGCTTACAAAATTCCAATACGATAAAATTAGTAGTCTAAAATCTAAAACTGTTGATAGATCAGAGAATGAAATTATTACAATGAATTCTCAGATGTGAAAAGAAAAAGCAAGAGATAAAATTTGCATCGACACCGTATATGGTACAACAGTTTTTCTCACTCAAACAATTGTTCATTTCCAGTGGTGAACCAAAAGATGACAAGGTATGCCTCTTTCTTCAAAACTCAAAAAAGTTTAGCCCAAGATTCAAGCTCTGCCCAAAGAGATTGATCGCCCATCAAAAAGCACTCACCTTTCACCTCATAGTGATAACCTCACAGAAAGCTTTGATTGAATGCCTGTAGTAACTTTATATATATTTCTACTGGTATCAGTGACTGGACTCGCATGAGAAACTAGGGATATATGAGCACTGCATCCCCAACCTATGTGATCAAAGGATCCTGCTCTCACCAGATCATCTGTGATAAAAAGCTGCTTTATCCTCTCAAAATGAAGCCCACTGAGGTGATTGACATGGAATATAGATCAAAGGAGGAGGGCTACAGATACATGCAAGTTGTAAACAGATGCAACCTTCATCATCTAATAAGCATGCTTCTTCTCTTTCCCCTCAAGGGTGTCGCAAAAGAAGCTCCACCATACATTACCTCTGGGCTTGGCTCCTCTTCATCCTCGCTGGCTTCATCGGACCTCCACCTCAACCCATTTTGTGTATTCATGATGCCAACACCCAACTTTCTATTTCCAGAGCTAATCAAACAACAAAAGCATCAGTCAGATAAATTCATAGCTAGAAAGGTCTTCTATTTCAGGAGTCAAAACACACAAGCATACTCACCTCCAAGAGACGTCCATTGGGTCATCAGGGGAAATCGTAGTCCAAGGTTTATCTGATACAGGTTGTTTTCCAGACACAGTGGGATCTGGATCATGGGGAGAATCTTTTAAGTGGTGGTTGCTGCTAGGCGTAGTCATTGGATCAGCTGTAACTTGACGAGGAAACCAAGGACGAGCATTTTCCACATGGTTAATGAACCCATTTTGTTCCATTCCAGGGGAAAATTCATCAAATTGGTCGTCTTGAAGGTAATTACTCTGGAGAACCTTCATTGAACCCCTATTCAAATTTTTCAAAGATGTAGGACTTTGAGGACTAGCCCGGAGAACTCCACGAGCTCGGACACCATCAAAATTGAACTTCTGTGTTATACTAATTTGTTGTCTCTGTTCTCTGGCAGAACTCTGACTTGAATGCAAATTGTCTCTGTTGCGAGGAGTTGATGGACCCCCAACAGTGGTAGGTAATCTCGCACGAAGAATATATGGAGGAGGATGGGAACCAAGTTCAAGGTGGGAACTGCTGAATGATCCACCAAGTTTAGCTGGAGTGTCAAAAGATGAAGTTTCTTTGGGAGGAATGGTACGATCCATCCGAAGAATAAGGGAATCGGCAGTAGAAGGAACCACAAAGCCAGTAGAATGTGGTTGCTGTACCTCAGTTTGTTCAGATATTGCAGGAATTTCAAGTTCCTTAGCATCAGAAATACCAATGTCAGGCCAGCTTCCTGTCTTCAATTGTTGCTGTTGTACTTCCGGCAGCAACTCAATGGATTTATCCTGCAACAACCCAACAACCCCCCCCCCCCCCAACAAAATAGAAAAAAAAACAAGGCAGTTCAGAAGCCAATCCTATTTTAATGAGTCAACAACTCTTATTGATCGATTAAGCCTATTTGATGAATCAATTCAGAGGTGTCAATTGAGTTGCAACTGAACCGAGTGTGTGTACTACAAAAAAGATGCAATCAGGAAACCAACCTCCTCTTTTTCCTTCTTGATAACCTATTTCATCTGTCCACTTACTCTTGAGAGGACTTCTTTTCTTTTCTAATGTCTCCAAAACTAATATTAAAAAGGAACATAGTCAAAAGGTACTTACAACCAATCCTCCTCTCCAGTGGCTCACTGATCTTATCCTCGAAATAATACCCTCATCAATAGAAGTCTTTGAGATGAAGTCTTGCTCTAAGCTCTGAAGTATACAATCAACTTGATATGCCTCAATGTACCGAAAGCGCTGTTGAAACAAGTCAATGGGATAAGTTTTCATGGTGAATGGCCCTACTAAAAGAAGAAAAAAGAATTGAGTGTGAAAGGTAAAAGCAGTGAGATGTAGTCACAAAATCTCTGCAATTTATTCCCCTTTTTAAAGGGAGGAAAGGAATGATTTCTTGGATGTAATGGAATATTCTCTAACCATGTGTGAATAAACCAACTATTTAATCTCAAACAACTATGAACCTTCAACATGGACCAATTGTAATTAAACACCACCATATACTAGCATTTGACACTGAATAAGTTGCCGAAAACATTGACTTTGGGAACCGCAATGCATCGGCTTATTGAAATGCATTGATAGTTTCTTTAGGTCAGTAGATAAAATCAAAAGCCCATCCATATAAAATAGAAGAAGAAAAGGGGACGTGAGGGAGTATCAAAGTGTTTGGAGCACTCTTTAATAGTCTAATCACATGTTCACTGTTTAGTCTGATATGCTACTCAACTCATCAAATTTTTAAAAACCAGTGTACTTTGTACAAGGATCATCATATTTAATGCTGACAGTCGGGAATGACTTCATTTAGGAAATAATTATTAAAGTGTATCGTGGGTAGTGTGGTGTACCATGGTATGGTGTATGTTGTACCATGGGATAGTATTTTAGTTGTAACTAGTAACTAGCATAGCTCTAGGTTAGCTCGTTAGTTGATATTACCCTTTATAGTTATAACTCCTTATTGTAATCAGACTTAGAATCTTAGTAGGATTCCCTATTAAGAGCTGTTTTGACTTGACATTATATATATACAAGACTAGCCCATGATAGGGAGATTATCCTGTCATGTTCTAGCTTTCTCTCCTTCTCTCCATCGACTGTGCTCTTCTCTTTCTTTGCTCTTTCTCTTCTGAAGCTTGGTAAGTACTGATTGCAGGTTTCTCTGCTACAAGGTATCAGAGCAATTTTAAATCAGTATTTACTCCTCTATCTCTGGTTTGATAGTCTCTTAAGAGACCTTTCGTTTGGTTACAGCAACCTATGCTGCTATATACAATACATGAGACTCTAGTTAATGGTTATATGAAGATAAACTAGAGTCTCCTTCCACATGCTGCTTAGTTCTGGATTTCTATGGAGCTGTTCATCTAGAGGATTTAATTGTATCAACACTTGGCTGGCAACTCCCATTTTTTTTTGAAGTTTTTGATTCATGGATGAAATTAATCCATATCTAACAATTAGATTTGATTGAGACTTTGAGGTATTAAAGACCTTCCTTGAATGAGCCACTTCACTGAAGTTTGAAGCTGATCCCAGTCTTTGATATGGTATTATCCAAATTCTTCCATTGAAGCAGGATGCCTCTATCTTTTTCTTTTTTAGTATTGATACCTCTAATTATTTTCGACCTGTCCATCAGATCTGCCTGGGTTTTCTGGGTCGTAAAGGCCCCCCCCTGCATAGGTCCTTCAACCTCAGTTTAAGGCTGTTTTAAGACTGATTTTTTGCAATTAAAAATCTCCATACTGATCTGTGGTACACAGTGTTTTTCTGAAGTTTTTGGACAACTTACATTCTCACAGTATTACAGATCTATCCATCAGATCTGTCTCCAATTTTTAGCTATTATCTGTCCATCCAAAAGGGTCCCTCGACCTCAGTTTGGTGTCCATCTGACATCTTGATAGGTTGATTCTGAAATCACCCAAAAATCTGGGTCTGTGATCTCAGATTTCATCTATATTGCTACTGCTCATACTTATTGGTGCTGGTTGTTCTATTACTGCTTCATATTGCTACTAGATTAGTACTTCTATTGCATTAGTGTCTATTCATCAGTTTTGGACACCTATCGGCATAAGATATCTTCGTGCAGGTTGACTCTACTTCCTACTTTTTCTGCCACTTTCTTTCTTTCTTTTTTTTTTGGTGCTAATTTATTGGTATGCATATCATGGGTGATTCCAAACCACCTGTGAACTCCTTCAATGTCCAAATCACCTATGTTAAAATCAAATGTGCATCCAACTATTTAATCTGGGCTTAAGCTGTTAGCGTATATATCACTGCCAGGCGCAAAATGGATTATCTGACTAAGCCACCCCCTGCTATGACTGCTACTGAATATCTGGAATGGATATCCGAAAAATGCCACAGTACTTTGTTGGCTGTGGAACAGTATAGAACCTTTTGTGGCTTCCAATGTGATGTTTCATACCACAGCTAAGGGTGTCTGGGATGACCTCATGATGCAGCTCCAAGAAGGAAGAAGAAGAAGAAGAGGCCCTGAACTTAGGGTTTGAATAGGAAGCCGTAGGTTAGGATTTATATTTTTCCCATACTTAGTTATTTTTCTGTTTTTTAGATTGAACCGGTTTAGAAATGGTTGCATCCAATTGGTTCAATGGGTCTAATGGGTCTAATTTAAGTAAAGAGCTCTTATTGGTTAATAGGTTCTTATATCCTATTGGCTAATATGGAATCTTCTTTTAAATTAGTTGTTTTAAGTTAAAGTCTTTTAATTTAAGTTCATAGGGGTAGTTAGGACAATTTACTGTTTAATTCAATTTAAGTTAGATTAGTTCTGTCCCTTCCACGATTTTAGAAGGAAGAGACCTTAATTTGTACTAGGTTTTGGCTTAGGCCTTTATTATAAATATATTGGATCGTGGGAGGCTCCCCCACACATTGAAATTTGAATTAAAAGTACTGTTACTGCTGCTGGCCGATTGCTGCTGCTGCTCCTTGCTCTTCGAGAGTGTGTGCATCCTTGTGGGTTTATCAAGGTGGAAGGGTGGGTGGAATCCTGCGACTCCTTACGCCGTGACAGCTGGGATGGTCTCTCTCTGAAGGTGGCTTCATCCTTCATCAATCAAGCCGCTGCCGGTGGAATCCAGTGGTAAGTTTGAACCTTAATTTCTGTTTTTCCATTCATCCTCCCTCCCCATCATTCCCTTTTTGTTTTATTTGAATCCTATCGGTTTTCCTTAAACCCTAGATCAGCTAGGTTACCTTAAACACTCATCCCTCATCTGAATTCAATCAGATTCAGACCACAGCCCCCTCACACCCCTGCCTATACTCGATCTAAGCTGCTGCCCCTTCCCATCACTCTAAACCCTAATCCCCCATTAATCACCATAAGCCTAAAACCCTAAATTTCTGTTTAGGCATATTCAGCCATCAGAAATTCCCCATATTGCAGCCGAACCTTCTCCCAGGTCCCTCTAACACTCGACCTCAACCCCATCCCCTGAATCCTACATTAAACCCTAGCTTTTGTTGTTTTTCCTAATTCTAAAACCCGAAACCCTAACCCTAATTTCTGCAGGAATTTAAAACTGATTCAAATTCAAATATTTTTATATCATAATGACCCCCTAGACCTGCAGATTAAAACCATATAAACCCCATTCCCAAAGTCCCATCCTAAACCCTAATTTTGCCCTAAAACAGCCCCTAATCAGCCCAAACAGCAGGCTTGACCAGACCTTGCTTTTATCTGGCTCCTAGTAGAATTATCTCCTATTCTAGGACTACATTACCTCAAAGAAACTTGTTCTCAGGATAAAAACATGTCCAAGATATATGACTTATATGAAAAGTTCTTCTCCTTCAAGCAGCAAAACCTCTCTATTAGTGACTAGTATGGTGTCCTGAAAGGCATGTGGGAAGAACTCAATGTATACCAACCTTTGTCCACTGATATTGAAGTTCTAAAATCTCACCAGGCAGAGTTCTTGGTGGCAAATTTTTAACTAGGACGAATTCTGAACTGTAACCAGTGGAAAGCCAACTTCTAGCTGGCGAAAAGATACCATCCATGAATGAGGCATTTTGTTGGCTCCAACGTATCATGTCTCCCTCCTTCACCAAATCTGCCTCGACCTCCTCTACTAATAATTCTACCTGTTTCAAATAGTGGAGTTGTGGCCGTGGCATTGGTTTTTTGGAAGAGGCCGTGGTTCATGGGGAGGCCGAGGCCGTGGTGGTGGTTGAGGAAGAGGACAGCCATTCGATCCAAGTATGTGTCAGTGCACTCATTGTAGTAAGATGAATCATGCTATTGATGCATGGGTGAAGTATGGTAGAACTGAATGGGCTCCACAACTGTATGCTACTGCAACTACTATATTTGATCAAAATTCTAATATGGCCTCATCCTCGGACACCAATCAAATTTCTAACTCTAGAGGTAGTTAGTTGTAGTTAGTTAGTTGCATCATTACACGATGAACTCAACCAATTACTTAAGCGAGTTCAACAAACATTTGCCTCTACAACCACTGCTACCAACGCTCATTCAGGTATTGACGCCCTTCTTGCCTCTTCTTCCTCTACACCATGGGTCATTGATTCATGTGTCAATTCTCATATGACTGGTAACTCCCATGTACTTTCTCACTTCAGAAATGTAATCAACCTTCTAGAGTCATACTTGTTGATGGCTCGTCTACTCAGGTATCTACCTCTCGTTGTGTTAGTTTGTCTTCTCTCCTATGTTGAAATATGTTCTTCATGTTCCTAACTGACCCCCAAGTCTTACGTCTGTTAGTCAGCTGACTCAATCCTTTAATATTTCAATGGCATTTTATCCTACATGTAGTGTTTTTCAGGATCTTCAATGAAGACAATTGGTGGAGGGTATAAGAAGGATGACCTCTATTACCTCGATGACGTAGCTCCTACCATTGCTTCTATTGATTCTTGTTCATTTTCCACTCTCTAGTGGCATTACCGGTTCGGACATCTTTCTCTTCCCAGGGTCCATTATATGGTTCCGAGTTGCAAGCATATCTCTCAACTTAAGTGTGGGGTGTGGGAGCTTGGAAAACATCATCGTACTTTGTTCCCTCCTTGTGGTGTCTCTCAGAGTTCTTCCTTATTTTCTTTAGTTGATTTTGATGTTTGGGGTTCGTGTCGTGTCAAGAGTCAGTCAAGATTTTTTTTTACTTTGTAAACTTTGTTGATGATCACGCTCGCAAGACTTAGTTGTATCTTTTAAGGGATCGATCAGAGTTTTAATGATATTTAAGCAATTTTATAATGAAATAAATTCTGCTCTAACAATGCTCTTGAGTATACTCAACGAGAAATAAATGAATTTTGTTCTAATCATGGGATGATACATCAAAATAGTTGTACATATACTCCTCAACCGAATGATATGGCTGAGAGGAAAAACCGGTATTTGTTGGCATGGTTCGAGAACTCGCGAGATCTCGCCGAGTTTCTCGGTTTCGTGAGATCCCGAGACGAGATTCCATACGCATTCTAAAATTACACTTTCTCGGCGAGATCTCGGTATTGTCTCGGTACACATTTTTTCCAGTTTTTTTTTTAGTTTTAAAAGTTCAATATCTCGGCGAGATCTCGGTATCGGGTTAGAACATGGTTTTTACCCATTTTAATTGCCCATTTGACCCATGTGCCCATTTTTATTAAAAGAGGGCAATGGACAGAACTCAGAAATGTCAATAGTTCTGTCCATAGCTCTCTAAACAAAGGGGAAAACACTCAAACAACTCTCTCCCTCAAATTTCTTCCTCTTTCTTTCAAATCTTGGGTGGATTGCATTGTTTGAAGTGAGATTCAAGTGCTAAAGTGAAGATTCAACTCCAATAGTCCAAGAATCATCACCTATTTGTAGGATTCCAAAGTAAAACTCATATTTGGACTTGTTTTTTGGCAAATCTGGGCATGCCATTGTGTTTAAATGGCCTGAAATAGGCTGGATACCAAGTTTCAGACCCAAAATATGTGAAAAACCCACCGAGTTGGGGGTCCGAGTCAAAAATAAAATAAAATGCAGCAACTCGCCAAGATCTTGGCGAGATCTCGACTTGACTCGGTTTCTAGCTTAGCCGAGATGCCACTGAGACCCGAGTCTTAGAACCTTGTTTGTTGGACGTTGCTCGATCCCTTAAGTTTCTCATGCATGTTCCCAAGTTTTATTGGAGTGATGTTGTCTTTGTTAAGAATAGGAGTTTAAGGGTATTCTTGTACCTAACCACATGTATTTTATGTTTCTTCTGTTATTTGTATAAGGCCAAGGGCCCCTGTGTAATTAGTTATTCTTTTTCAATATAAGGAAGTTTGTCTCTAGTTTGAGACACATGAGATTAAACACAACCGTATGTGCTCTTCTCTTTCCCTCTCTTTTCCTTCTTCTCCTTCCTCTCTAAAACTGAACATGGTATCAGAGCCTACTCTTCCTGGAGTTTGAAGGTGTTAGAAGGGTGTTTACTGGGCCAAGAGGTGGTTTCCTCTCTTGGTTGTTGCTGGAGTTTGAGCTCCAACCTGCGGTTCTTCACAGATCTGTTTTCTCTCTTGGTTCTCATCCAAATGGCGAGCAACCAAGTGCTCTAGTTTCGTTTGGAGGTTACCTTTCTTCCCATTGTGTCATCTCAAGCCAGTTGGGAGCATCTAAGGGACAAGAGTGAATCTCGGCCAGGACTGTTCTGCCCTATGTTCCACCAGCCAGAGTGTGGGATTGGCAATAGCTCTTCAATAGAGCTTTGTTTGGGAGCTTTTTTGGACTACCCACTGTCGTTTCTTGGTAAGGAAGACTTTTCTTTTCTACTCCGCTGCTGTTTACTGTTTGTGTGAGGCTCTACAAGCTTTTTCAAGCTTTTTGGTCTAGGTTACCTCTGTTTTTTGCTACTGTTACTTGGGAATCTATTGTTCTTGCTTGAAGTGCTGTTGATTGCTCCTCTCAAGTGTTTGTTTTGAAACCACAATGGGTGAAGAAACTGTTGAGACATCTGAACTTCCCACTGTTACAGCAGCCTTGCCAATCCCTCCATCATATGAGAATCCAAATGTTCAGCTCCTCATTGTTAAGCTTGATAGTAACAATTACTTGGATTGGTCACGGTCCATGAAGCTTATCCTTCGAAGTAGGGGGAAGTTGGGATATATATCTGGGAGCTTTAAGGCCCCTTCCTCTGATGATCCAGGTTACTCCAAATGGGAAACCGAGAACTCCCTTGTGATGACTTGGCTCATTTTTTCAATGAAGTCGGAGATTGGAAGAAGGTTTATGAGCAAGGAGACAGCCAAAGATATTTGGGATAGTGTTGCTCGTATTTTTGATAGAGTGGGGGACTCTGCAAAGGTTTATCAACTTCTTCAACAGATTGTTAGCCTGCGCCAGGGTGACAAAAGTATCTCTGAGTACTATAGCCTTGTTGTGGGACTTTGGGAGGAGTATGATCACAACAGAGATCTCTAGCTGTGTCCTGTTGATGAGCCTAAAGTGCATCAGTTGTTTGAGAAGGAGAGGGTCCTATTCCTTCTTGGAGGTCTTAACTCTGAGTTTGAACCCATACGGGTACAGATACTTGGCCGACCAAGTCTTCCCTCCCTGGAGGAGGTGTGTGGTTATTTACAGAGTGAGGAGACGCATAGAAGTGCTATGGAGACCACTCCCACTATTGAGCGCTCTACTCTTGTTTCATCCACTCCACAGGACCGTCCTCCCTTCACTAAGGGGGCTGGTAGAGGCCGATTCTCCTGTGACTATTGTGGCAAGTCTGGGCATAAGGAGGAGTTTTGTTGGGATCTTCATGGGAAACCACCCTCTACTGCATCTGGAGGACAGAAAGGACTGAAGAAGAATGGGCCTAAAGCCTATGTTGGGGTTCATGAGTCTGATTCATCCTCCCTCTCCAAAAGACATAGCAGCTTTTTGTCAGATTGTAGCACACTTGGATGGATCCTCCTCTACTGCACCCACTACTTCCACTGCTCTACAGGTCTCTACTTCATCTACCACCACACCCTGGGTCATTGACTCAGGGGCCACGGATCATATGACTGGTACGTCTTAGCTTTTTAACTCCTACTCAGTTTGTTCTGGAAAAGATAAGGTAAAAATTGCTGATGGTTCCCTTTCTTCCATCTCGGGTAAGGGAGATGTCCAAGTTACTCCAGTTATCCCTTTGAAGTCTGTCTTTCATGTTCCCAACTTTGCCACTAATCTTCTGGTTAGCCAATTGACTAAATCTTTGAACTGCTTTGTCACCTTTTTTCCTACCCATTGTCTTTTTCAGGATTTGGTGATGAAGAGGGTAATTGGCAGTGGACGTGAGACTGATGGATTATATGTTCACTTGTGCTTCCCCTGTGACGACAGCTCAATCTTATGTCTGTGGGCAACATGGCGGACGTACACAGGAGGACATTTTGCTTGGGCACCAGCGTTTGGGACATCCTTCCTTTTCTGTTATGAGAAAAATGTTGCCACATTTATTTCCCTCTTTTCCTATCAATCATGTTTTTCATTGTGAGCCTTGTCTTTTTGCAAAAAGTTGTAAAACAGTTTATCCATCTTCTAGCAATAGATCTATTTCACCTTTTCACATTGTTCATACTGATGTTTGGGGCCCTTCCCCTGTTACTTCTTTACGTGGCTTCCGCTACTTTGTCTCCTTTATTGATGACTTCTCTCGAGTTACTGGGGTTTATCTCTTGAAACAAAAGAGTGATGTCTATGTTGCGTTTAAAAACTTTTATGAGTTGGTTTACACTCAGTTTCAAACTCGTATTCAGATTGTCCGTTCTGATAAAGGTGGAGAGTATATGTATGGTGGTTTGGAGTCCTTTTTTTCTAACCATGGCATTATCCACCAGGTGGCTTGTGTTGATACCCCTCAACAAAATGGGGTTGCTGAAAGAAAAAACCGCCACCTGCTGGAAGTAGCCCGGCCTCTTTGGTTTATAATGCATGTTCCAAAAACCTTTTGGTCCGATGCCTTACTCACTGCAGTCTTTCTTATCAATCATATGCCCTCCACTGTCTTGAACTTCAAAGTACCTCTTGAGGTCTTACCCTTACTTTCTTCTTCTTTTTCACTTCCCCCACGGGTCTTTGGTGGCATCTGCTGTGTCCATCTTAGCAAATCTGCCCGCACTAAATTGGATCCTAAGTCCTTGAAGTGCATCTTTCTTGGGTATTCCTCTACCTCCAAAGGCTACACATGTTATCACCCTCCTACCCGTCGGTGGCTTCTCTCCAAAGATGTTTCTTTCTTTGAACATCTCCCGTATTTTCAGTCACCTCTTCAGGGGGAGTGTCGTGGTAGTGAGGTTGAAGAGGCTCCTGAGTTTCTATCCTTTCCTTCCCCCTCTCTCGTCCCTATTTCCCCATTTCAGATTGACAAGGGAAAGAAAAGGTCTGAGGATACTGTTGTTGAGGGGGAGTCTCCGAGTGCAGAGGTGAACAGAGAACAAGGGGAGCTACTTGTGTATACAAAGGACAAGAGAAATCCTCCTTCATGGCTCCTTATAAAGAAGACCTGCCAAAATCCTCCTTCGTCTCCTCATCCTGAGCCTTCATCCATTGAGACAGGTATACCTTCCTCTACTCCTACACCCTCAGACTTAGATCTTCCTATTGCTCACCGCAAAGGAACTCGAGCTTGTACTAATCCCATTGCCAAGTTTGTCTCCTATGATTCTATCTCCCCTACAGGTATTGCCTTCATAGTGGCTATCTCCTCCATCTCTATTCCTAAGAATGTAGTAGAGGCCATGGCTGATCCAAAATGGAGAGAAGCAATGAATACCGAGATGGTGGCCCTTGAGAAGAACGACACTTGGGATCTTGTTGAACTCCCAAAGGGGAGAGTTCCTGTTGGATGCAGATGGGTATTCACAGTCAAGTTCAAGTCTGATGGTACTGTAGAGAGATATAAGGCAAGACCGGTTACTAAGGGCTATACCCAGGTGTATGGCATTGATTATCAGGAAACCTTTGCTTCAGTGGCCAAGCATAACTCCATTCGGGTACTCCTCTCAATGGCTGCAAACCTTGATTGGCCATTATACCAGCTTGATGTAAAGAATGCTTTCTTACATGGTGACTTAGAAGAAGAAGTCTACATGCACTCTCCCCCTGGGTTCAAGCATCCTAGTGGCAATGGAAAAGTGTGTCGTCTCAGGAAAGCTCTTTATGGCCTTAAACAATCTCCTAAGGCTTGGTTTGAGAAGTTTAGGCAAGCTATTCTACAGAATGGATACACCCAAAGTCAAGCTGATCACACTTTGTTTATACAAAGGAAGGGCAACACTATTACAACTCTTATTGTATATGTTGATGACATTGGGGTCACGGGGAATAGCGAGGCTGAAATCACAAAGCTTAAACTTTACTTGGCTTGGCAGTTTGAGATCAAAGATCTTGGTCCATTGAAGTATTTTCTAGGGATTGAAGTTTCAAGATCCAAGCAAGGGATCAGTGTTTGTCAGAGGAAGTTTGTCCTTGATCTACTTACAGAGACAGGGTACTTAGGGTGTAAACCAGCCTTCTCTCCTATTGATCAGAATCACAAACTAGGAGAAGATTGTGGTGAGCCCTCGTAGATGCTGAAAAATATCGAGATTAATAGGCAAGCTAATCTATCTTTCCCTTACCCGACCGGACGAGCCTATCTTGTTGGCGTGGTAAGTCGCTTTATGCATGCACCCAAAATGGGACATCTTGATGCAGTGTATAGGATCCTCGGATACTTAAAGTCATGCCCTGGAAGAGGTCTTCTCTTCTCTAGAAATGGTCACTGAGGATCAAAGCATACATCGATGCTTGACTGGCTGGATCTATTTCTCGATCGAAGATCCACTTCAGATACTTGTACTTTTGTTGGTGGGAATTTGGTTACTTGAGAAGTAAGAAGCAACCTGTGGTGGCTAGGTCAAGTGCTGAGGCGGACTTTAGAGCTATGGCTCACGAAGTGTGTGAAGTCTTGTGGGTCAAGAGACTTCTTCAGAATTGGGATTTGAGACTGCAAACTTATGAGTTTATATTGTGACAACAAGGCAACCATAAGTATTGCCACAACCCAAGTGCAACATGATAGGACCAAGCATGTTGAGGTTGATAGACATTTTATCAAGGAAAAGATCGAGTCAAAGACCATCTGCACCCCTTTTGTGAAGACGAATGAACAAGTGGCCGATATCTTCACCAAAGGACTTAGCACTCATCACTTTAACTGTTTATTGAACAAGCTGGGTATGTATGACATATACCACCCAGCTTGAGGGGGAGTGTTAAGAATAGGAGTTTAAGGGTATTCTTGTACATAACCACATGTATTTTATGTTTCTTCTGTTATTTGTATAAGGCCAGGGGCCCCTGTGTAATTAGTTATTCTTTTTCAATATAAGGAAGTTTGTCTCTAGTTTGAAACACATGAGATTAAACACAACCGTATGTGCTCTTCTCTTTCCCTCTCTTTTCCTTCTTCTCCTTCCTCTCTAAAACTGAACAGTCTTGACTGCTTGCTATTTTATTAATGGCATACTACCTGCTGTTCTTGACAATCTGTCTCCTTTTTCTGTGGTTTTTCCCAACTCATCCTTGTCTGGTTTACCACCACAGGTGTTTGGCTGTATATGCTTTGTTCACAACCTTCGAGCTGGCTTTGATAAATTCTCTCCCCGTACAACTAAATGTGTGCTGTTTGGTTATGCTCACATTCAAAAGGGATATTGATGCTATGATCCTGTTACACATTAGCATTTGTTAGCATTAGCATTTTGTTAGTGTTGATGTTACCTTTTTTGAAACTACACCTTATTTTTCGGGTGAGAGTTACAAGTTGATTACAGATTTCCCTTGATCCTCCACCGATTCCTGCACTTATTCCTCTTACTGACTTCATCACTACTACTGCTTCCCACACTAAGCAATTGCAAGTATATTCGTGACATACCAAAGCGACTCCAACAATGCCGGCTAATCCTTCAATACCTCCCTCTACTTCATTAGAACCTTTCCCAGGGATCCCACTTCTGTTGACTTGCCAATCGCCCTTCGTAAAGGTATGAGAATATGTACTCAAAACTTTAATATTGCCTACTCTATAGGTGAGGTAGAACTAGCCATGTGAAGGTGAGGTAGCGCTAGCCATACCAGGAGGGAAGCCCGAACAAGAGCGGTGATTTCAGTAGGGTATGTGGTTCGGTCTTCGCTATCGGGTTGGTTCCAAATAATATTCCTTCTACTGATCTGTCAGTTTGGTATCGCTTGTCAAGCTTTTTTGAAAAAAGTAGGTCAGTCCGTTACCTATCTAAAGGCATGGTTTAGTAATAGTGATATTGGTAGCCTACGGAAGGTTAGGAAGTCAATCAACTAGATCAGCTCCTTTTTTGGTACCCTAGCCCCCTCATCTGAAGCTTACCAGTGCACTTGAAAAGTTCGTTCTGTATTATCAATCAAATCATAAATAGATGAATTGACAAAACTAGATAGGGCTGCCTGCCTCATTCTCGAAAGATGACATTCCATAGATATTACATCTCGATGAATAAAAGAAAAATACAAGCAACAAAATCAACAACTCTTTCGGAGCCTGACGTGAACGGACTCTTTTCTGTTAGTGTTAGTAAGATGCGGATACGATCCTTAGAATTGACTGGCAATGAGTCCATTCGTAATGCACGTTCAGTGATTACTTACGCAATTAAGCTAATATGATTTTTCGTATATGTGTGGCGCACTGAACACAGTTTCTAGAAGGCATCTCTTGTGTGGAATGTGCTTTCTTTCGTTGTATGGTTGCGCACGTAGGGGGGGCGGGTCGGCTGATACGCTTTAAAATCTTTCTAAATTAACATTGAGTCTATTCCTTCTGTCGCAAAGTTGAAACAAATATATGTAGCTTTCCCTATGTTTCCTAACGTTTTCAATAAAATCTTCTTGTAGAAGTTTTTAAACAAAGTATAGTTTTCAATGATATGAGTAGACGCTATTCGAACCGTTCCTTTTCTTTCCATGTTAGCATTTTTTATCTCTGAATTTGTCTATGTTTCTCACCTTCCCCCGTTACTTCGTACCTTTGCTCTGTCTTTGTCTATTGTGTCTGTGCCTGCTAAGTACCAGGGTGCATTGTTACATCCTAGGTGGAACTGTGGAAGAATGCTATGGATGTAGAGATGGATGCCTTGATAGATTGTAAGACATGGTCTATTATTGATTTACCCCCAAGGAAGGAATTTGTGCGGTGTCATTAGGTTTACAATGTCAAGTATCTACTAGATGGTTTTGTTGAGCGACTGACTAAAGGCTCGCTTGGTAGCCAAAGGATATACTCAGATATATTGGCATTGATTATTATGAGACCTTCTCTCCAGTAGCCCATCTTAACTCTGTTCGTGTTCTACTATCCTTGGCAGTAAATCTTGATTGGCCTTTGTTTTAACTTGATATCAGAAATGCCTTTCTATATGGTGATCTAGAGGAGGAGGTGTATATGGAGCCACATTAATGCAATTAAGATTGCCCAATTGGGTCAATTGGGCCTCAGAAGACTTTATTTTGGTTCATGGTTGGATTCTATAGACCTTGGGCTTCTTATTGTTAGGTTTATTGATGTAATTGGCCTAATTTATAAGCCCATAAAGTGGGAATAATGTTAGTACACGGGATTAGTAATTAAATTGAGTGTTTGAATTAGATTAGGATAGTTAATAGCTAGATAGACTTCTGTTATGAGTTTATTTACTTTATTAAGTGTATTAGAATATGGCTGTGAAGCAAGACATTGAGCGGTGAATGGCAGAAGATAGTGGTGGATCTGGAAATGGGTTTGGGTTGAGGTGTGAAGGGGGATCGCCTTTGCTTGAGGAGGGAGCTCTTGTGTCCTGCAGAGGTTCTGAGAAGTTGGGTATCGATGTGTCTTTGTCAAGGTCGAGTGTGGGGGACCCTCATGTTCCTGCAGGCCGGTTCAGTCAGCCTGAGGTGGCCCCTGGGACGCAAGGTGGATGGGCTTCCTTGTTCTCTCCGGGCTCTGGCCAAGCAGAGGGTCTCAAGCTCCAGTTTGTACAGCCAGCATGCGTTGATGGCAAGCCGTTGGCACTCTGCCCAGCTGCTGTTGTAGAGGTGGAACTAGATCATTGGAGCAACACCTTAGTGGGGTACTTTGTGGGGAGAAGGCCTCCCTTCTCCCTAATGAAAGGGGCTTTGCTTCGTCAGTGGAGATGCTCTGGAACGGTGGGTGTCTCTCTACTCGATTCTGGGGTTTTTGTGTTTAGGTTCTCATCTGAGGAGGACAAGTTCAGGGTAATGGAAGGGGGAGTTTGTTCTGTCCTTAGGCGTCCTGTGGTGTTGAGGCCGTGGACTCCTCAATCCTGTTTGACCAGAATTTCAATGGAATCCATGCCGTTGTGGGTTAACCTTCCACATCTGCCGTTCCACCTCTGGACAGAGGCAGCCTTGAGCATTATAGGTAGCACTCTCGGTGTTCCTCTCTTTACCGATAAATGGACGAAAGCGACTGTCCTACGCTAGGCTTTGTGTGGAGGTCTCGGCAAAGGTGGAGTTGCCTAAGTCTATTGAAATCATGGTAGGAGGAGGGTCTTTCTCCCAGAAAGTTGATTTTGAATGGAGTCCACCGAGATGCTCTGTGTGCCATTTATGGCCATGGAGACAGCCAATGTGCATCGAAGGTCCATCATCAGAATGATTCTCATGTTCCTAATTAATGTAGTCCTAGAATAGGAAATAATCCTACTAGGAGCCAGGTAGAATCAAGCTCTGTTAAGCCTGCTGTTTAGGGCTGATTAGGGGCTGTTTTAGGGCAAAATTAGGGTTTAGGATGGGAATTTGGGAATGGGGTTTATAGGGTTTTAATCTGCAGGTTTAGAGGGTCATTGTGGTATAAAAATATCTGAATTTGGATCAGTTTTAATTTCCTGCAAAAATTAGGGTTAGGGTTTGGGGTTTTGTAATCAAGAAAAACAACTAGAACTAGGGTTAACAGTAGGATTCAGGGGCTGGGGTTTAGGTCGAGTGTTAGGGGGACTTGGGGGAAGGTTCGATCCAATTATGAAGGTAATCTGTCGGCTGAGACAGTCTAGACAGAATTTGGGCCAATTAGGGTTTTAATGGGGAAGAAGAATTTAGGGTTTGTGATGGATGGATGGGATCCAAAGCTGGATCGAGTGGAGGGGACATAGGAAGGGGGCCGTAGCCTGATTTTGATGGTAATCTAATGAGGGAACAGGTCTGGGCAGAGTTAAGACTGGCTAGGGTTTATGGAATACAAATAGAAATAAAAAGAGGATCGAATGGGGAAGGGGAAAGAAGGATAAAACAGAAATTAATAGGTAGACTTACAGCAGATATCCACGGCAGTAAATCTAGCATTGAAGGATAGAACCACCTTCACAAAGAGCCTCCCAACCGTCATGGCGTAAGGAGTCGCAGGATTCCACCCACCCTTCCACCTTGATAAGCCCACAAGGATGCACACACTCTTGGAGAGCAAGGAGCAGCAAGCAGCCAAGAAAATCTCTTTTTTTAAATTCAAATCTGTTGTGGGGGAACCTCCCACGATTCTTTTATTTATAATTAAAGGCCTAAGCCAAATCCTCATACAATCTAATCTCCTCCTCACTTAAATCGTGGAAGGGATCTAATCAAAGTCAAATTACTAATTTAAAATACTAAAATGTCCTAACTACCCCTACTAACTTAAAATAAAAGAATCTGACTTAAAAAAACTAATTAAAAGAAGATTCCATATTAGCCAATAGGATAAAAGAACCTATTAACCAATAGGAACACTTCACTTAAATTAGACCCATTGAACCACTTGGATGCAACCAAATCTAAACCGGTTCAATATAAAAACATAAAAATAACTAAGTATTGAGCTAATCCCGTATGATACCTAAGTACCCCTAGTTTAGGCTCATTAAAGTGGCCTATTACATAAAAAAAAAACCTTGGGAACAAAGGCCCAACATGGATATAACCCAACCCTAGGCCTATTTCTAAAGAAATAAGCCCTATTTGGTGATCATTCTGCATCACTAATCTTGGAGCCAATCTTAGGGTGAATGAAACATTGGTCGAGAATGGATTTCAGCAAGCTCAGTCTCGGAGGAGAAGACGCCCTTCTAGAGGTACTGTTGGGAGAAGGGGGGATCCTTTAGATCACTTTTCGAGGGACTCCGATCATAGGGTGATTGGATGCTCTAGCCTTTCTACTGCTCCGGCTCGGACTGGGTTTATTGCCGACGGTGAAATTGCAGCGGTGGATGCTGGTCGAGAGAGAGAGGAGCCTGGAGGATTAGTCACGAAGAGAGGGACAGGGGTGGTGGGCCTAGCCATCTCAAATGAGGTGGCAGTTGTTTTTTCCCAATGTGAAAAGGCTGTTTCACATGCCAGTGATGCCATGCATTATCTCCTGGGTGAAGGTAATCGGTTCTCTTCTTTGGATGTCGTGGAGACAAGTGAAGCAAGGTGGTAGCGTGCTTGGCAAGTCTGTCATGCAGCAATCTGGCGAGTCTGATCAAGTCGGCTTTAACCGACAGGTTGGCGTGGGTCTTCCTCAAACAGTTGGACCTCTTTTGAGCTGTGACAGTTTTGCCCAAGAATTGGGTCTCGAGTTGTGTGTTGAGTTGGGCCCTATTGTGTCCACGATAGGGACTGAGCTAGCCGCGGCCAGTGAGTCCCACATTGAGGAAGTAGAACCACTTTCCCCTGTTGCTGATCCAAGGTACATCCTTGCGTGTGGTGCCCACAATGACCCAACTTGCGTTGCTAAGTTGAAGAGCTCCAACTCTAACACCTCTCCTCTAGAAAGGTTGTCTTTGCTGTCGCCGTCTCTTATTTCTGCAACATCTGAGTCGCCTCTGGCTTCTCCCCCTTTGAAGGTCCCTGCTAGGAGGAAACAAGGTGGCAAAGTAAAGGGTAAGTCTTCTTCTAAGGGAAAGAAAAGAAAGGGTAAGAAAAGGAAGAATCATCATGTATCCATTGAGGAGGGATCTGGTGGTAACACTTACTCTTCATCCCTTGTGGTCCCCATGGATGAAGGTATCTCTAATAAGTGTTCTATGGGAATAGAATTGGTGGATAAAGATGGGTTCATGGAAGAGGGAGGCACCATCTATATTGATCTTAATGGCCACAACGAAGTTGATTCAATGGATGCTGAGACGGCTGTATTGGGAGGTCCGTTGCAAAATTCGCTGACCCTTCTAGATCCCCAATCGGAGTTGGCACAAGGTGTTCCAATTGATACTCTGAATGGAGACATGGTAACGATTCCATCTATTGGGAGGAATCGTTGGGTGATTCCTCCCATTCCTCCCTATAATCCTAATGGGAAGAAGGTCAACTTTTTATACTGATGATTGCTTGTTTGAGTTTGTTCTTGTCCTGTGTGGTTTCCCTTCAGCTTGTTTAGGCTAGCTGTAGGTTAGTCCTGTGTGTTGTTGTTGAGTATTCTTTCTTGTTTTTCCTTGTTCTTTCTGCTTTTTGGGGGGTTTAGTTTCTCGGCGCTTCGCTAATAAATTTTTCATTCATCCAAAAAAAAGAGTAATTAGAACACTTTTTATGGGTCAAATTAGGGATTTTAAAAGTTCTATATATATATATAAAATACATCCCCCATCAATTAGAGATGATTTGAGTAAAGAATATGAGTTATTTCTAAGAGTTTTGGTGTTGTTGAGCAGTGCATACACCTGATTTCTTCTCTTCTTCTCACTTCTTCCTCCCAAGAAGATCGATTTCATCTCTCTTCCCTCCCCTTTCGTCAATCTGATTTCTTCCCTTAACAACGCAGTTGCTTCCTTTTTCTCAGATCTGATCACAGATTTGATTATTGGGCCTGCTTGCATCTGAGATTTTTAATCTGGATTTTCAGATTGCATCAAATCTCCGGGGTATGTAGCTCAGGGGGCGAATGTATCAAAGGTTCGCCGTCTTCACAAGGCTATTTATGGGTTGAAACAGTCCCATCGGGCTTGATTTGAAAATTTCAGCAAGGACATTGATAGTTATGTGTTCACACTGCTTCTCTGATTATTCTGCATTTGTTCGTCGACATGGGTCCAAGGTGGTTATCCTGGTTGTATATGTGAATGATATCATTATTTTTGGTGATGATACCTCTAGGATTGAGGATGTCAAGGCATATCTGCATCAACATTTTCAGATGAAAGATTTGGAAATGCTTAATATATTTTGGGTATTGAAGTTGTTCGCAGTACAAAGAGCGTCAATTTATCTCAAAGGAAGTATGTACTTGATCTTCTATCAGAGACTGGGATGTTATGCTCTAAGCCCATAGATATTCCTATGGATCCTCATCTGAAGTTTGGAACATGTGATGACGAAGACTTTGCTAACAAACAAGACGCTGGAAGACTTATTTATCTAACCATTACTCGACCTGATCTTTCATTTGTTATGGGTGTGATTAATCAGTTCATGGAAATTTCTAAACAAGACAACTTGGAGGTTGCTTGTCATATTTTGAAGTATCTTAAAAGTGATCCTGGAAAAAGCCTTGTTTATCGTTGTCATGGTCACATTGATATTATAGGTTACTCTGATGCTGACTAGACTGGTACCAATGGTGATCGTAGATCTACTACTGTGTATGTACGTTTGTTGGTCGAAATCTTGCTACTTGGAGGAGTAAGAAGCAGACTACAGTGGCTCGGTCGAGTGCAGAAGCCAAATACAGAGCTATAGCACATACGGCAGCTGAAATGATGTGGCCAAAGTCTCTCATTCAAGAGTTGGGTTTTCAGTTGCTAACCCTATGAATATGTATTGTGATAATCAAGTTGAGATTTATATTGCAAGTAATCCGGTTTTCCATAAGGAATAAGCATATTGAAGTTGATTGTCACTTTGGGAGAAATACGGTCCGTTTATCAACTTGTCCAATCAACTTGGCGATTTGTTCACTAAGGCATTATTCAGAACTGTGTTTCCCTGTGGTTGTTCCAAGCTGGCTATGGGAGATATATATACTCCAGCTTGAGAGGGAGTATTAAAGTGTATCGTGTGTAGTGTGGTGTACCATGTATGGTGTATGTTGTACCGTGGGTAGTATTTTAGTTGTAACTAGTAACTAGATTAGCTCTAGGTTAGCTCGTTAGTTGTTATTCCCCTTTTAAGTTATAACCCCTTATTGTAATCAGACTTAGTATCTTAGTAAGACTCCCTAATAAGAGCTGTTTTGACTTGGGATTATATATATATACAAGACTACCCTATGAGAGGGACATTATCCTATTTTGTTCTAGCTTTCTTTCCTCCTCCTCTCCATCGACTGTGCTCTTCTCCTTCTCTCTTTCTCATCTCAAGCTGGAAAAGTACTGATTGCAGTTTTCTCTGCTGCTACAATCATCAATTAAAATCACTGAAGCATGAAGAACTGGTCAACCAATAAAGCACAACTTAGCTCAGATTTCCTCTTTGGGGGGCTGGGGGTGGTGGAAGGAGGTTCAAACCTCAAAAGGTTCCAAACTCCACCACACTCCCCCCTCCCTCCACCCCCACTCCCCCCCCCCCCCCCTATAAAAAAACTGTTAAAAGAGAGATGTAGAGAATGCTTGAATGAATAAATCGATCATTCAGGCCCTGTTTATATAAAGAACAGAATTACAACTGAAAATAGAAACTTAACTCAGTCCTAGTGCTACTAGGAATTCCTAATACAACTAGGAATCCCAAACTAGGACTCGGCTGGGAAAAACAATAAAAGGAATAAAAAATAAAGAAAAAGAAACATAAATAAAGTGGGACTAACCACCCTAACTCGACTAGGACTAATCCTAGTAAGCTAGGACAAGTAGGACCAATCCTAGTGGAACTAGAACTGCTTACCCGAATCGGGTAAGCAGTAAGCAGCTTATTTCAACACTCCCCCTCAAGTTGGAGCAAAGATGTCGATCATGCCCAACTTGACTAAATTGGGATGAAACAATTTTCCAGACAATCCCTTGGTGAAGATATCAGCAAGTTGATCCGCAGATGTCACAAAAGGAATACAAATCAGCCCATCTTCTAATTTCTCTTTGATGAAATGCCTATCCACCTCAACATGCTTGGTACGATCATGCTGTACAAGATTGTGTGCTATACTGATTGCAGCCTTGTTGTCACAGTACAACATCATAGGAAGACGAATAGCAACACCAAGATCTTGTAACAACCCTTTAAGCCAGAGTAACTCACAAATATCCTGTGCCATAGCTCGAAAATCAGCTTCGGCACTAGAACGGGCAACAACATTTTGCTTCTTGCTACGCCACGTGACAAGATTTCCACCTACAAAGGAGCAATACCCAGAAATAAACTTGCGATCTGCAGAACCAGCCCAATCAGAATCAGTGTATGCTTCTATCCGTAGATGACCATGCGTAGACAAAAGAATTCCTTTTCCAGGAGCTGACTTCAAATAGTGTAAGATACGAAGAACAACCTCCATATGAGAAGAATAGGGATCATGCATAAATTGGCTTACAGTACTCACGGCGACAGCAATGTCAAGATGGGTGTGTGAGAGATAAATTAACTTCCCCAAAAGTCTTTGGTACCGGCCTTTATCAACAGGCTCCCCTTCTTTCTCCTTGAGTCGAACAGTAGGGTCCATAGGAGTATCTGAAGGATGGCAGCCTAGCAACCCGGTTTCAGCTAATAAGTCTAGGACATACTTCCTCTGGGAGAGAAAAATGCTTTTAGAAGATCTGGCCACTTCAATCCCAATTCTCAAGAAAGTACCGTAATTTCCCTAGATCTTTAATCTCAAATTCTTGTCCAAGGAAGGTCTTCAATCGTTTGATCTCATCACCATCATTACCAGTAACTACTATATCATCGACATAGACTATAAGAACAGCGAGTTTTTCACCAGTCCTCTTTATAAAGAGTGTGTGATCAGCATTACTCTGCTTATAGCCCACAGAAATCATAGCTTTGTGGAACCGGCCAAACCATGCTCGAGGTGACTGCTTCAGCCCATAAAGTGCACGCTTCAGTTTACACACTTTTCCTTGGTTTCTGTCACAAGAGAACCCTGGTGGGACGTCCATATACACCTCCTCATCCAGTGCTCCATTTAGGAAGGCATTTTTTACATCTAGCTGCTGCAAATCCCATCCAAGGTTGACTGCACAAGATAATAACACACGAACAGTATTCAACTTTGCAACAGGTGCAAAAGTTTCCTGGTAATCAATGCCGTATGTCTGAGTAAACCCCTTGGCCACGAGCCGCACCTTATACCTATCCACAGTGCCATCAACCTTCTGTTTCACCACAAACACCCATTTGCATCCAACGGTTTTCTTCCCAGGTGGAAGAACCACAAGTTCCCATGTGTTATTTTTCTTCAAGGCCTCCATTTCTTCCATCATAGCTGCCTTCCACTTTCCGTCTGATAGAGCTTCCTGCCAATGGTTACGAATACGAACAGAAGAAAGAGAGGAAACAAAAGCATTAAAGGATGGAGAAAGTGAGTTATAAGCAACAATATGAGATATGGGATGCTGAATGCAAGTCCTGACACCTTTGCGAAGAGCAATAGGTAATTCAGGAGAAGGAATATTACCAGGTGGAGAGGTAGGTTCTGGATCCGGGTTCGGCAATTGGATGGGTACTAGAGCAACAGTTGATTGAACCTGCTTATGTTTCCTTCCATAGGTCTTCACAGTACGGCCATCAATCCTCCTCTGAAATTCACTAATAGTCCTCTGGATAGGAGTCTGGACCGGGGTAGGTTGCTCCTCTTGAATAGAGATAGTCTCCCCCTGTATAGGAACCTCTCCCCCTGAGTCAGGGGAAGTACTGGGGTCAGGCCGAACTGGTTCAGACTCGTGGTAAACAGACTGAAGTAGAGGTGGAGAGTCAATAGTCAGCACATCTTCAATAACACTCTCCCTCTGAAGAGGTGGGGACACATAATATGAAACATGTTCATGAAAAACAACATCCATGCTAACAAAAGTCCGGCGGGAAGGAGGGTAATAACACATGTACCCCTTCTGGGTAGCAGAGTAACCCAAGAAAATGCAGCGGAGACTACGTGGGTCAAGTTTACCAGGGGACCTTGTATCCCTGGCATAACAAACGTAGCCAAACACCTTAGGTGGGACTATGAAGGAAGAAGAGCCAAGTAATAGCTCAATAGGGGCCTTGGAAAGAAGAACCCGACTGGGCAACCTATTAATTAAATAGGCTGCAGTAAGAACTGCATCTCCCCAATAAAGGGAAGGGACATTGCGAGCAAACATAAGAGCTCTAGCCACCTCCAAGAGGTGGCGATTTTTCCTCTCAGCCACACCATTTTGGGCTGGAGTGTCAACGCAGCTAGTCTGATGGAGGATTCCATGGGCAGCAAGGTATTTTTGGAACTGACCTTCCGTATACTCTTTCCCATTGTCACTCCTCAAAATTTTAAGAGTGGCAGTAAATTGGGTCTTAATTAATTGATGAAAGTGCTGAAAGCAAGAAAAAACTTCAATTTTTGTGTGCATATGGTATACTCAAGTGAACCTAGAATAGCAGTCAATGAAAGTGACATACCACCGATGGCCAGTCAGGGAAGCTTTCCTACAAGGCCCCCATACATCAGTATGAACAGTATGAAATAAGGAAGAGGATCTCTTATTAGAAATAGGATAAGTTGAACATGTCTGTTTAGCCAAGACACAAGGTTCACAAAAAAAATCTTCCTTATTACAATCCTTAACTAATGCTGGAAATAAATTTGATAAAGTTCCTAAGGGGGGATGGCCTAGTCTAGAGTACCATTTATGTATTTCAAAAGAGAAAGATGTCAAAGGTAAAGACTGAGTAGGTGTAGGATCTCCATCAAGCAGGTACAATCCGCCATGCACTTTACCCGATCCAATCGTCTTCCCCGAGTCCAGCTCCTGAAAAACATAGTGAGTTGAAAAAAAAGTCACTTTACAATTTAGGGATTTAGTGATACTGCTAATTGCAACACAGATGACAGGGTAAGGGAAGGAGAATAACCAATGGATCCTTTCCCTGAGATGGAGGAGAGGGACCCATTAGCAATTTTGACTTTATCCTTACCAGAAGCAGGAGAATATGTATCAAAAAGGCTAGAAGAACCTGTCATGTGATCAGTAGCACCGGAGTCTATGATCCATGGAGTGGATACTATCGATGCACAATGACCAGCAAAAGAAATACCTATACGGGCAAAGAAGGAACCTGTATTGGCAGCAGACGTAGTAGAAGCAGCGGATGTGTTCAACATACGACGGCGAGCCTAGAGTTCTTCCTGGGAGAAACCGATGTCAGCAGTAGGAGTTGGGGCTACACTTTCAGTGTGATTGGCTTTGCTTTTAGACTTAGCACGTCCTCGTTTGGCCTCAAAATCAGCAGGCTTGCCATGTAATTTCCAACACTGAGCCTTCGTGTGATATGGTTGGTGACAATGCTCACATTTCACAGGCTCTTTAGTAGTGGTAGCACCAACACTGTCAAAAGAAGTAACGGGAGTGGAGGCAGCAGTCAGTAATGCTGATCTCTCAACTTTGGGAGTAATCATCATGGCAGCCCTTCTTGTCTCTTCACTGTGAACATAAGAAAAAGTTTCCTCCGAAGTGGGGAAAGGAATCCGACCAAGGACTTGTACCCGGATAGGATCATAATCATCATTGAGGCCAGCCAGGAAATCATAGACCCGAAACTTATCAACATAGGAATGATAAGCAGTGATGTCAGTAGTAGTAGTAGGTGAAAACCTAGCATAGTGATCCAATTGCTGCCATAAACACTTGAGGGCAGCATAGTATTTAGTGACAGACAGCTCCTGCTGAGTGGTATGTTGGAGTGTCTTCCTGATGTCATACACCTGAGCATCATTACCTGAACGGCCATAAGTTCCCTTGACAGCAGTCCAGATCTGGGTAGCAGTGTCAAGGAGTAGATATTGACTGGAGAGGTCAGTGGTCATAGAATTCTTAATAAAGGACATCACCATAGCATCATTGGCAGCCCATTTAGTACGGGCAGCACCTTCTTCAGTAGGCTGTGTGGTGGTGCCAGTAAGATGGCCAGTGAGTCCCCTATCAGCCACAGTCAAGGAGATAGATCTGGCCCAGATGAGGTAATTTGATCCCTCAAGTTTAATAGCTGCAGCATAAGGGAGAAATTCTATCCGCGGCTGAGAATCAACTCCAGAGTTGGCCGTGGTTACATCTGAGTCCCCCATATTGCAGACAAAACAATATAAAAACTGAAAGATGAGTCCCTTCTGTAGCAACAAGAACCAGCCCTAAATAAAAAATCGATAGGTAGGGTTTTGAGGAAACCCTATAAGAGAAGTCGATTGAGATTCAGGGGTCTTCAAGTCGTAAAAAAAATTGCAGAATCTGTCTTCAAAGTTGATGCAGATCTGTGCAACAAAACTGCCCACGCAGAGAGGAGAAATAAACCAGATTGAGAAGCAGCAGGTCTTGAATATTTGTTCAAAAAAACCTGGAGAGTGATATGGATATATGCCTCAATGGTAGGAAGAGGAACAGAGACAGCAGCTGTCCAGAAAAACCTGCAGTGTTGGATCCCAAGAAAACCAGCCTGTAATTGTAAGAGAATCTGATCTTCAACAAGGGACAACTCCAAAAAAAAATTTGCAGAAGTGTGGGCAGCAGCTATCGATCAAAGAACTTCTTAAATCATCAATTGTTGAGGTGAAAAATTAGGGCAGCATATACAAATCACCTCATTAGATCTGCCCTAAGTGGAGAAAAAACCAGAAAAAGTGAAGAGAGTTGAGTGGGGGGGGGGGGGAAGATGGAGATCGAATGATAATGGAAGGAGGGTGGGGGGCTAGGAACCAGGCTAGATCTGAGAGACTAGCTTTGATACCATGTTAAAAGAGAGATGTAGAGAATGCTTGAATGAATAAATCGATCATTCAGGCCCTGTTTATATAAAGAACAGAATTACAACTGAAAATAGAAACTTAACTCAGTCCTAGTCCTACTAGGAATTCCTAATACAACTAGGAATCCCAAACTAGGACTCGGCTGGGAAAAACAATAAAAGGAATAAAAAATAAAGAAAAAGAAACATAAATAAAGTGGGACTAACCACCCTAACTCGACTAGGACTAATCCTAGTAAGCTAGGACAGGTAGGACCAATCCTAGTGGAACTAGGACTGCTTACCCCAATCAGGTAAGCAGTAAGCAGCTTATTTCAACAAAAACAATTAGATAAAATAATTCCCTGCACATGATTCGTCATAGTATTGTAGGAAATCAGCCTCAGAATTCAAAGGACATTCAGTTCAGAGGGTTTAACCTGGTGCAGGGCCACAAAGCTGATGTCACAAGTATGTCACCATAGCCTTAAAAGAATTATTTACGCATGCCACACATACTAGCAAATGTTTGCATGGTACTCCATATTGCAATTAAGAGTATACACATTGAACAATAGGGGAGAAAAAGACAAGAAGACGCTTATATCGTACTTATTCACCAAACAATATACTAAACAAGAAGTTCTTCCAAAAGGGGGTTTTGTAAAAACCAACATGCAAGACAGAGAGGACTTTATTTTCAGGTTAACGGTACTACGCAATTACCTGAAGATAGAATACCACAAGAAGACTACCAGCAGTAGTTGAAGGGTCTTCAGTGGCATATTCCAGGAGGCATCTATGGAGATATCTTTCCTCATCAAAATTCCAAGGCAACTCTATCATTCGATCAACCAAATTTCTTCGTATACATAGACAACAAATTTCTGATACCAATGCCTCCATTCGGTCCTCCCAAGTCTCAAAATGACCTTTTAAACCATCCGAAAAGGCCTGGGATGATCCGTGCTTCAAGTTATCTTCCTTCACTTTCATGCAATGTGTCCTCTGGTACATAAAGGCTTCAGTCAAGAGTCCACATTCAACTCTCACCCGAACAGCTGTCACCGCTTCACATAGTGTAACTAATTGTGCTTCACCATGTTCAGTGTTTGCGTAGGCACACAATCCATCACGTCCAGACCACCGTAAAACCATCAGTGCAGCATCAGGATTCTGTCTCTCTAGTAGAACTTGTGTGATCTTTGCATGCATTGCGGGGCCAGCAATTTCTGGGAGCAGGTGACAAGCTTCCTAACGAATGAAGAAAAAGGGAACACTAGTATAGAAATTGAAATGAAAATGACACAAAGGCAAGGAAAAAAGCAATTCAATGAGACCACCCAGACCAATTCAATTAACCACCTTTAAGCACCCAAAAAAGTCTTCTAGGATCCCTTGTAGTCCATATTCTAAACATCACAACCATCCAACAAGGACTTTGGATCCTCTGGTTATTTTCCCTGTATATTGGCCGATTAGGTAGCAACTGTGAAAGGGCAGGAAAAGCATCTCAGAGGCAGGCATCCAAATACAGTCAGATATAGTATCACCAATATCCTCTACAGATACTTTTCCCCTATGCATGAACATAACTACAAAAGCATGAAATTCCCATCCCCCAGAATGATTTTCAGAAGCCACTTATGGAAGCTAAGCTAAAGGCCTCTGGTGTATCCCAACAATCAGATCAGGTATACTCTCCCATCTACAGTAAGGCCAGCAAATTCAATGGCCAAGAGAAACTAAAAAGAAAATGATTATTAGTAAAAAAATACTGTCAAACCTGGACTTCTCCAATTACAAGAAACAGTTTAGCATTGAAGTAGCATTGAAGTAGATAAAGATATAACGAGTAAAAACAAAAGAAATCACGTTCACATTCTATTTGAATTTAATATAACCAGGTACTGAAGTCAAGTCCATGAGTATGCATGAGGATCTTATGCAGAGTACCTGCAAAGCTTGATCTGTATGGTCATCAAGAAGATAAAATGTCAAGGATTCCAGTAGTGAATGCCTGGTTATACCAAAGGTACCAGCAAAATCATCTACTAAATACCTCCATTTTGCATCAGGCATCGTCCAATGCCGATCAAACAAGTAGTAGAGGAACTGCACTCAAGTTAAGGGAAAGAAAGAGGGGGGGAAATAATTTCTACATGTTTGTACATTAGCACCGTAACAGTGTTTGAAATTTGGGCGAAATTTCACCAAAATCACAGAATATTATTTCAGTTTCGCAAGAAACCAAAATATTTCGGTTCAGCAAGAAACCGAAACAAAATGTTTATCAAAATTTATATGCAAAATTTACCAAAATTTCATCAAAATATTTTGGTTTCAGCAGAGGGAGAAATCCAAAATTTCAAACCATGCTCCAAAGCACAAGCATCTAAAAGGGGAATAGAAAAGGATACAATAGCTCGCTTTGCTTCTATCATATCCGAGCTTCCATGTAAAAAAAGTATATCTGCAGCAATTCGTAAATCTTCAAATGGATAGCACCCTTCAACCCCATCCGTTTTAGACCTGAAGAATGACAAACCCCCATCCTTCTTCTGCAGGGATGTAACTTCTAGGTCCTCCATCATTCCCAGTTCATATCCCTGTTCTCTCTCAAGATTTGACAGTGCATCTTCAATGAAGAGAGTGGATCCATCCTGCCCGGCAGATCCAGCAGATTTATTTATTGACTCTGGCCACGAACGCTTCATTGCAGCTGATTTCCTTTCACGAACAACAGAGTGCCATGAAGTGAAGTTGGAATAACGTGACCTGACATTCTCAAGAAACTGATGTCTTATACACCAAGTCATGATCTCCAAATGCTGAGGACAACAAGTTAAGCAGAGCAAAGATCATCAGCAAAGAATTGTAACAGTGAAGTTTTTGTCAAAACTGAACACCTTATCTAGAACTTCTAAAGTATACTTGATATGTGGTACATTCACTGTATTATATAATAAGATGACAGTGTAATGGATTCTATGAATACTATGAAAGATGAAAAAAGTATATCTCCATAAACAAAAGATTTTTCAAATAATACCGAAAAATTTTACTGTGACAGTGTAGAAGTCTAGCTTACACACACATCTCTGTGACCAAATCACATTTTCACTAATTTCTCCCTAGATAATAATTTCTAAGACAAAAGTTTCGTAAATGCCAAACTGAACAAAAAAGAAGATTGCTGCAGGCAATTCTTTAAACACAATTCATGAGAGATACATGCACATGGATACACAGCCTGCACACATGCGCATAGATGCATGCACGCAGACAGCAAGAAACTATCTAGTTAAACAAAAGATCTTGTTATTTGTTATGCTAATGCAGCTAAAGATAAAATCAATGGACAGAAATCCAAACCTCATTTACCATGCACAAAAGTATTTCACAAGAAAATCATGAGTCATTAAGACAGAGCATATGGGCTTTCTGTAGGGCATAATGGAGAAGATTAGATCTGAGATCTGCTCTAATTCAAATCGGTTTAATCTGAGTTTGGATCACAATTTCACATCCAACTTTCAACAGAACCAGTTTCGGGCTGTGCCTTGTAAAGTCCCTATATATCCTTGGTACAAAATTAACCAAAGATTAGAATTATATATCCAGATCTGACCCATACATGACCCATTAGGATTTAGATCCAACATCATGGGGTCCGAGTCAGGTTTGGGTCATTTGGTAGTATATCAGAATTGGATCCAACTCAAACCCGATTCATTATATGCTCTAGTTTTCTGAGATGATCCCATAAAAGCATACAAAAGTCACCATAAATGTACATGTTAGAACAAATTAAAATCCACACTCATAAAACTATGTTGAGTCCCATGCACATGTCATTAAAAAAAATGAATTGGTTGAGACTATTATCTTAAATAAGTCAATCATTAAAAAAGATGATTTGGTTGAGTCTAAAATCATAAAGAAGTCTGAGCCATACTAACTGAGGTTCCATAAGTAAAGCAAATTTGGTTTGATTCATGTATACAAAGATCCCACTGATGGATGTGTAACAGTCATTTTCCTTTTCCTATTCTACTTAAACAGTATTCTCATGCCCATAATATTTAACAGGAAGATCCAAGGGCCTTCCATCTAAAATTTATTGACTATAACTTCATATAATCACTACTTTTTATACCAAGAGAAAAATGCTAAAAATATCCCAGGACAAACTTTACCATATCATTTAGGGAGAAAATCCATTCCAAACAACAGAAACTTAATTGAAGTGGGTAATAAAGAAGGTATGGTCCGTATGGATCTAAGCTAAAATCCCAGATAATGATCCTTTTGCCTGCCTCTATGAAAAATTGAAAAGTCCAACTTAAGATTTTTCCCTAGATACTTGTAAAACAGTGACCTACAGATTTTACTTACTCAACTAGAAAGTAAACAAACAACAGTATCTGAACTTGTACAGTAAACTCATCCATTGAATATCAAGTGAACAAGGGCATCAAGTAATTACACCTGCTTTGCCTTTGATACATTCTCCTGAAGGTGATGCAAGTCATGAAACTGTGCAGAAAGAGTTTCCTGGAATGCTAATTCCAAAACCTCAAGAACATTGGAAATCGCGGTAAGCCGCACCAAAAACTTCGAAAGTAAACGTAATTTACTTTCCATCTCTTCTGTAACAAGGGTATCTGTTAAAGACAGCTAAGGGCATAAGCTCTACAGCCTATGGTAAGAATAAATTGGTACAAAAGGAACTCATGCCTCAGAAGTGAAAGCAAATAAAATAAACCATTTATAAGGATACAAATATCCCGAAGATCTCTGATGATGTTTCTGAAAGTCCGCTTGCACCAATTCTTAACAACCACTTCATCCAAAAGAAAAGCAATCGCTGGATCACTGGACACAGCACTTTCATCCATACAAACATCCGTAACATCTATTGGATTTGTTAAGAACTCAAAATAATGCTGGAATTACAAACAAGAAGGCATGGATGGATGGATGTACAACACTTAAGTCACAATCATCCCCAACATTTCCGAAAACATTTCTTTATATTAAAAATGGTTTGAAGGGGGAACTAAATATGAATGTTTCTGAAGGAGATGAAACTTTAAAATTTTAAATTTTCAAAAAAAATTATCTAATCTGTAAATGGTACCAAAGAGCATTGGTAAACTCATATGCTGTGACTGATAATAAATAAAGAATGGAAAATTTTCAAATTTTATATTTCAATACTAATTTTTATTTTCAGTTCATAAATTCCTCTATGGGGACGGGGACCCAAGAAAGGAGGAAATGTAAACTTCCTTAAACTTTCAAAAAATATGGATGAGGAATGACATTTGCAATGTACAAAAGACAAAGCATGTCAACCAGTAATCAACAATTTATCAACAAAATTGGTCCCCTTCCTAAATTTAAATAAGTAGAATAGCAAAGAGAAGAATGTATCAGCCACCATCTCTTCAAAATGCCTGTTGATGGATACAAGTTTAACCAAGTCCTCATTTAACTCATAACAGCTTACCAGTAGATCCAATGTAATGAGAATCTATAAAAGGATACAATGGCAGATCAAAGAAACCAATTTGTTATCCGTGGCAACATCAAATAGACAATAAAGACGTTCAACATCGGCAGATAAGTGCTTGTCACCATCTTTCTTTTGAAATCTATCATCACATCTTTTGGAGATAAGACCGGCCTCTATGCATTCATAATAAAGTCTAAGCCGGACTCTATTGCCATTTGTTGGTATTGGAGCCCGACAAACTGGACATAGCTCAAAACGTTGACTACACTCTGCACAAAGTGACGCATGTCCACATGAATTCAACACAGAATCCACATAGCGTCCACAGCTCCTTAAGTCTCTAGTTGCCCGACAGCACTCAACTTTTGCCTCATTGCACAATTCAATTAGATCAATTGATGCTAAGTGCTTCAATGTCTCCTGAAAGAGGAAATCACAGCAAGGATAAGCACCCTATACAACACATATTATGATGACTAACAACCAAATATCCAATCTGAAATAGATATTCTCTAGTTAAAACAATAAAGCAACATGAGATAAATCATGTACATGGTCCACAAATCAATACCATGTTCAGTTGAAGAGTATGAAGGTAGTAATCATTTCATTGCAGAACCAAGAGCTGTTCCTTTTTTCTTTTCTGTTTTTAATAAAAAAGAGAAAGGGTGAACACAATAGAGATGGAATGGAATGCCTCCATCATGGAAAGCCACTCCCTTATATTAATCAAGCAACTAACTCTTAGTAGGAAACATACTAAGAGTCTAATTACAACCAAAGACAAACTAAAGTAAATAACAATGACTAACATAGACCGACTCAACTTAGACTTCTCCCACTCTTGACTAAACTCTAACTCTCCTCCTACGGTACAATATTCAACACTTCTCCTCAGTCTGGAGTATATATATATATATATATATATATCAAAAGGCTCCAACTTGGAACAATAAGAACAGATATTAACAGCAGAACTAGTCTTGAACATATATATACAATCGTAAACATCAGTGAGCACTGAGAACTTCATTCCGATGGCAATACCAACTCAAGCACACCAATCATTAGCAACAATAGTATAGAAAAACTCTTCGTGTCGAATAAATCCAGACAGCAACAAATAAAATAAGCGGCAGAGAACACCAACCGCAATCCAAAATATCATAGTAGCAACAGCAAGTCAGCAACATCATAAGCCCTTCTCAAGGAAAGCAAGTAGTAATCTTCACAAAGACATAAAAATGCAGCATAGGTCGCTGCAAACCACTGATAAAAGTATTGCATAGGTCGTTGTGACCACTGTTAACAGTGCAGCAAAGGTTGCTACGGACCATTGATAAGAGTGCCACATAGGTTGCTGCGAACCACTGGTAACCATACAAGGTTGTTGGGAACCCCAAGTAACAGCATAAGGTTGCTACGAACCACAAATAACAGAATAAGGTTGCTGCAAATAAGTAACCACCTTTATAAGATAAAATTGTCGTTAAGGACACAAGCAGATGACACGAACAGATAATAATAGTCTTCAAATAAATAGATGACACTTGACATGAATAACCCCCTCACGTGTAGCACTACACGAGGATAAATAATGCATAGGATGCAAAAAAGAGAACTCATCATCATATGGCAGCAAATAAACCAAGAACATCTGCAGAGTTGACCATCGACATCACTCTCGGGAAGAAAAAAATAAAGAAGTCGACATCCGGTGAGTTACCAAATCAAAAAATAGCCAAGATGAACAAGATAATGGCAAATCTATAATTACTTCATGCAATCTCCAATTGATGCGGAACCCAGGTCAAAATACCTATTGGGGTCACTATGGGCCCATCCAAATACCAAATACCAAATACCCAAGTTACAAAAAGGAGCAGTGGCAAAATTATAATAAACCAAAATTTCCAAGGGTTTATTGGTAAATAACAAACAATGGGACAAGAAGGGAATTAGAATCTATTGTTTGGGGACAAACTTGGCAACAATAACAACTCAGCCTTATCCCAACTAAATGGGGTCGGCTACATGGATCCTTTCAAAACAAAGTAGGGAAAACTGAGATCCACACAAAGGGGAAGGAAAGTAAAAGGAATGAAGAAATGAGACAAAAAATGTGAGAAATGGAAAATGAAAATAAGAGGAAAGAGGATAGCCCAGGAAATCAAGAAAATCTTAGCTACATGGTGTTGACAATGTGGATCATTGCCCTCCAATAGTCATACTTGTCATTCTTCACAACCTCACCTATGATCATTTTAGGCTTTCCCCGAGCTCTTTTGGCTCCTTCAATCAGAATCAGATCACTCCTCCATACGGGGGCGTCCCCAGGCCTCTGTTGCACATGGCCAAACCACCTCCGAAGACATTCTCGGAGCTTGTCGCTGATCGGGGCAACTCCCACATCAGCTCTAATACGTTCATTCCTCACTTTATCCTTCTTAGTTTTGCCGCACATCCATTTCATCCATCCCACTTTAATTCTTTGTGAAACATCATCATCTATGTCACCTTCTTTGTGTATGATAGACATAGACCCCAAATATCTGAAATCTTCATTTGGCGGTATCTCTCTCTCCTCAATTTTCACCATGTCATCATTCATCATTTAATCACAAGACATAATACTTCAGTCAAACATCTACCCTCCAACCTTCTGGAGGAACAGATACCCTTGACTAAATGCCCAAAAAATTACCTTTTTCGGATAATTAAAAACATTTCTAGGCTCCTCTATTTCTACTTCAAAATCGTCTTCCTCGACTTAGATTTCTTCACAGCACATCATGATCTTGTAAGGGGCAACCTGCAACCACTGGGAATGCATAGGCGGGTCTTGAGGGTCTACAGTTTGTATTTGGCGGCACCTGAGAGTCTGGAGTGAGAAGAGACGGAAGTAGTGGAAGTGGAAGCAAGAATCGGCCAACGGCAATTCCGGACCTGTTGTGCATACTTAGAACCTTGATTGTGAGAGAGAGAGAGTAGTAACATACAAATTTACATATTTGGCCCCTCTAAATAATTGGCACATAGCTCTACAAGGGCAAAAAGGTGCGGTTATAAATTTTGTTTTAACCTTCTTGGTTACAAATAGACAAACAAAGAAAATAACTAATAGTACCTAGAAAAGAGGGGGGGGGGAATAGAAACTGAGTGCAGGCCTCCAAGTGGGGAAAGGAAGCTCAAAGAGCTAACCCACCTACAACAACAATACATCACACCCTATTTGCCAAAGTAGTGTAAATTTCACAAGGGAGGTCACCTAAAACATGTTTATGCCTCCCCCCTCCCCCAATTTTGCCAAATCATCAGGCAAAGCTTTTTCTCCTTTGTACTTCTTTCATTACTTATAAAAAGGTAGGAGACTAAAGTGATCATAAAATTTATCATGTGGAATAGATGTTTTCATGTATGTGCCTGATGCAGAATTGCAGATTCATCACCAAATAGGGCTTGTTTCATTGGAAGTCTAGGGTTGGGTTACATACATGTTAGGCCTTTGATCCCATGGGTTTCTAATGTAATAGGCCACTTTTATGGGCCTAAAATATGGGTATATAGGTTGCATACGGGATTAGTCCAATACTTAGTTTATTTTTATGTTTTTTAATTGAACCGGTTCAAATTGGTTGCATCCAATTGGTTCAATTTAAGTGATCATGTGACTTGGTTAAGTGGTCCTGTGACAACTTAAGTGGTCATGTGATGTAGGTTGGGCTGGATTAGGACTCTATAAGTCCAGCCATGTTTTGAGTCTATTCCTTTAGTATTCTAGTTTCCTAGTCAGTTTAAGTTACCTAATAGGTTAGGGATAGGGTTAAGTCATTCCTTTTTAGTGTCTAAGTCTATTTTTGAGTCTTCTATATAAGTTTGTAAGGGAGGCCAGCATTAAATACGAATTTGATTAATAAAAATTAGCTTTATGCTTGCTGCTCTTTGTGAGTGTATATCCTTATGGATCTCAAGGTGGTAAAGGGTAGCTGGACTCCTACGACTCCTTGCAGTGTGAAGATCGAGAGGCTCTTTCAAATCATCAAACTGCTGCCATTGTCCTGCAATACAGTGAGTTTGAACCTGTTTTCTTATTTTAAACCTTCTTCTATCATCCTTCATCTTCCCTTAGACCTAATCCACAATCCCCTCCATCCATCAAACCCTAATTCTCCATTAAACCTGCACTCCTACCTCCACTAGAACTCCCCCATAACTCCAGTTTTAGACATCACTTTCGAACCCTACTTCCAGCTTATATTCCCCACACCAATCCCCACATTCGACCTTAACCCTAGCCCTTAGTCTCCACTTTAACCCCTCCATTCCCCCACTCCATTAAACCTAAAAAACCTGCAACTCGATTCTGCCCAACTGCAGAATTTTAGAACCCTTCCAAACCCTAATATTCTTATGCCATTAAAACCTCCTAAACCTGCATATTAAAGTCATATAAGACTCATTCCCAAATTCCCATCCTAAATCCTAGAATTAACCTAAAACCTAGTGCTGCCCATTCGAACCAGCAACCCCTTTTACTATTGATCCTGTTATCTGGCTCCTAGTAGGACTCCTACTTATCTAGGACTATATTATTTGGTATCAAAGCCATGGCTGAACATGGCACCCTTGCTGTGGACCCCACACAACCACCCCCACCCAATTCCCTTGATGCAATTATGACTATGCGACAGAAGATTTCAACAGACCAGCAAGCCCTTGGTGATCGAATGTTGGCAATAGAACAAAGGCCAATTGTGCCTCTTGTAAACAACATTCCCCTAAAAAAGGACAGATATCAAGTCAATTCGGTAGTACAAAGAGCCCCAAGGAGAGATCAATACAGAGAAGACAGAGAAAGGTACAGAGATCATATTGAAGATAGGTAGGAGTCCTACTAGGAGCCAGATAATAGGATCAATAGCAAAAGGGGTTGCTGGTTCGAATGGACAGCACTAGGTTTTAGGTTAATTCTAGGGTTTAGGATGGGAATTTGGGAATGGGTCTTATATGACTTTAATATGCAGGTTTAGGAGGCTTTAATGGCATAAGAATATTTGGGTTTGGAAGGGTTCTAAAATTCTGCAGTTGGGCAGAATCGAGTTGCAGGTTTTTTAGGTTTAACGGAGTGGGGTAATGGAGGGGTTAAAGTGGAGACTAAGGGCTAGGGTTAAGGTCGAATGTGGGGATTGGTGTGGGGAATATAAGCTGGAAGTAGGGTTCGAAAGTGATGTCTAAAACTGGAGTTATGGGGGAATTCTAGTGGAGGTAGGAGTGCAGGTTTAATGAAGAATTAGGGTTTGATGGATGGAGGGGATTGTGGATTAGGTCTAAGGGAAGATGAAGGATGATAGAAGAAGGTTTAAAATTAGAAAACAGGTTCAAACTCACTGTATTGTAGGACAATGGCAGCAGCTTGATGATTTGAAAGAGCCTCCCGATCTTCACAATGCAAGGAGTCGCAGAAGTCCACCTACCCTTTACCACCTTGAGATCCACAAGGATATACACTCACAAATAGCAGCAGCAATGGCAGCAAGCATAAAGCTAATTTTTATTAATCAAATTCGTATTTAATGCTGGCCTTCCTTACAAACTTATATAGAATACTCAAAAATAGACTTAGACACTAAAAAGGAATGGCCTAACCCTATCCCTAACCTATTAGGTAACTTAAACTGACTAGGAAACTAGAATACTAAAGGAAATAGACTCAAAACATGGCTGGACTTATAGAGTCTTAATCCAACGCAACCTACATCACATGACCACTTAAGTTGTCACAGGACCTCTTAACCAAGTCACATGATCACTTAAATTGAACCAATTGGATGCAACCAATTTGAACCAGTTCAATTAAAAAACATAAAAATAAACTAAGTATTGGACTAATCCCGTATGCAACCTATATACCCATATTTTAGGCCCATAAAAATGGCCTATTACATTAGAAACCTACGGGATCAAAGGCCCAACATGTATGTAACCCAACCCTAGACTTATTCCCAATGAAACAAGCCCTATTTGGTGATGAATCTGCATCAGCGCCTCTCAGAGTTGAATAACATGAAGACATCCTACTTGTGTGCTGTAGAAAAGATACTCTTCAAGGGAGACAGAACACACCAGAAATGTCCCAACTAAGAGCTATAGATAATCTGGACTAAAAGAAGTGAAATCTATATGAAGCACGTTATTTAATTTCAGCATAGTTCAGTTGAATCCAACCAGAAAAGAACATTGAAAATACTATGATGGTTTTTATAAAATTGACCAAAGTCATATAAAGATGCCGCAACTTCCAAAATAAGGCAAATTTGTATGGAGATTGCTGAAGTTATGTTCTCACTATCATGTTCTAAACTTTATCAGAGCAGAATTTAAAGCCTTGACTGGACTCCGAACTCCAAATGGCATAGGATGCAAGCATGAGGTTCCAAAGATGAGGGGAAATTTGAGGATCCTTTCCCTCTAAAACCCGACTATTGGGTATCAATATAAAAATAGGATGATTTGTAGTTGAAAATTACAGTCAAAAGGAATGTGCCAGCTACCACATTTTGCGAGGTGGAAGAAGCCAGACCTAATTGGTTCCTGTCAATTGCATCAGACCAGGCAACAGGTAGATTCGGGTAGTGATTTTCACTTTTTAGTAAGAAAACTATGGGGCTTAAGGGTTAAAAAGAACTAACTGGAGGGATTTGATGGGGATAATCCACCTTCTCAACCTTCTTGTCCAAGTGACTGAAAATATATACCAATTGGATAAAAAGATTATAAACTCCCCATACAAGAAAAGGGCGCAAAATTCAAACAATTGAATGCTTTTCCAGAAAACGCTTATGCTATCTTTAGATCCCAATCAGATTATAACTATCAATTTTGCAATGCTATCATCTGGATCCATGAGAACCTTACAACACAAACATCTAAAAAATAACATGCATGACATCGATAATGTTTCTTTCTACTTCATCTCTACAAATATTCCTAGCCCCTCATGTACATTGATGCAATCTGAAAATCCAGATTAAGGATCTCAGATGCAAGCAGGCCCAATAATCCAATTTGTGATCAGATCTAAGATAAAGGAAGCAACTGCGTTGTTAAGGAAGAAATCAGATTGATGGAAGGGGAGGGAAGAGAGATGAAATCGCTCTTCTTGGGAGGAAGAAGAGAGAAGAAGAGAAAAGAAGAAATTAGGTTTGGGATACCAATCCCGTATGCACTACTCAACAGCTCCAAAACTCTTTAAAAAAAGTCATATACTTTACTCAAATTATATCCAAGTGCTGGGGGATGTATTACATATATATAGACATTCTAAAATTCCTAATTTGACTCAGAAAAGGACTCCTAATCACTTTTATACATTCAATAAAGTAAATAAATTCAAAACAAATTTCTATCTAGCTATTAAGTATCCTAATCTAACTCAAATACTCAATTTAACTACTAATCCCGTGTACTAACATCATCTCCACTTTATTGGCCTATAAATTAGGCTCATTACATCAATAAACCCAAAAATAAGAAGCTCAAGGTCCATAGAATCCCATCATGGACCAAAATAAGTCTTCTGAGGCTCGATTGACCCAATTGGAAAATCTGAACTGCATCAATTCCCCCGGTGTTGAGAAAAACTCACCCTCGAGTTTTATAAAATGGGAGAATCAGCATCACTCGATCGGCATCTACAAACATTGGATTTGATAGGGCGACGATCCAATGCATCTCACGATCAATTGTCGCGATCTTTTGATGATCATTGACAAACAACATCTTTACGATTGGAACATGATTGTAGGATTTCATAACTGTAACCGGACTGTCAATCAATTCCTCATCTTCAATCTTGATCGAGCCGTGTACTTCAATTTGATCGTTGCTTTTGTTAACCACCTCTGATCCGCTTTCTGAAGATTCTATCATGCTTGACACCTTATCATAGAAGCGGTTATCATAGGCAAGCTCCCAACAAGCTGTCTTAAATCAAGAACCCTTGTATGGAGATTACAAAGTTATGTTTGCAATTTACGAAAACGACCTCTAATCAAAAGGAGTAAATCGTACCGATCAACCTCGATGATGTAGCCTCAAGTTCGGCACTCTGATACAAATTGATGCAATCTGAAAAAATACGGATTAAGAATCTCAGATGCAAGCAGGCCCAATAATCCAATTTGAGGTCAGATCTGATATAAAGGAAGCAACTGCGTTGTTAAGGGAAGAAATCAGCTTAATGGAAGGGGTGGGAAGAGAGATGAGATCGATCTTCTTGGGAGGAAGAAGAGAGAAGAAGACAACAGAAGAGAACAGAAGAAATCAGATTTGGGATACCAATCCCGTACGCACTACTCAACAGCTCCAAAACTCTTAAAAAAAAGTCATATGCTTTACTCAAATCATATCCAAGTGATGGGGGATGTATTACATATATATAGACATTCTAAAATTCCTAATTTGACTCATAAAAGGACTCATAATCACTCTAATACATTCAATGATGTAAATAAACTCAAAACAGAATTCTATCTAGCTATTAAGTATCTTAATCATAGTTGTCATGGCGTCACGGCGATCCAAGTCGGTGGAGGGGTGTCACGTCGATATATCGACATGTCGCCCGCCATGGCGTTGCCATGGCGAGCATGTCGACCATGTTTTATTTTTTATTTTCTCTATTTTTAATGTGTTAATAGATGTATACTCAAGCCATGTTTTATTTTTTCTCTATTGTTTCTCAAGTTTTAAGAAGAAAATTCAGAAATCGAAGAAAAAATCGAAGAGGGAAAGAAGACAGGAAGAAGAAATCGAAGAGGGAAAGAAGACAAGAAGAAGAAATCGAAAGAAATTGAAGAGGGAAAGAAGAAATCGAAGAGGGAAGAAGAAATCGAAGGCAGGAAGAAGAAATCGAAGAGGGAAAGAGAGACAGGAAGAAGAAATCAAAGAGGGTCGCCATGCAACCCTCTCCAGCGCCAGGACGACATGGCGTCGCCATGACAACTATGATCTTAATCTAACTTAAACACTCAATTTAATTACTAATCCCCTGTACAAACATTATCCCCACTTTATGGGCCTATAAATTAGGCTCATTAAATCAATAAACCAAAAAATAAGAAAAGCTCAAGGTCCATAGAACCCAACAATGGGCCGAAATAAAGTCTTCTGAGGCCAAATTAACCCAATTGGACAATCTTGACTGCATCATACATTTACAAGTCATTTCCTTTCTAGACATTGCAATCTACTATCATATTATTCTTTAAGACTTACCAATAGCTCTATGCTGCGTCTGTTATCTATCAAGGAATGAAAGTTCCCAAGTCCCTGTTGAACGCATAGTGCAAATGGCAGTGACTGTGTGTTGGTTGTCATTGTTGTCAACACTGTGTGTTGTTGTTATCAACACTGTGCATCTTAGTGCAACTGTAGTGGTGGAGACAGTGTACAGTGGCAGTTACAGAGGTTAGGCCAGTTCAGGCAGCATTCTAGATGAGTTGGCAGTTTTTTGGCAGGGCAGGCAGTGACTGGACAGTATTCCATCATCCCCAGCAGTTATTGTAGTGTTCACAATGGTAGTGACAGTGTTACAAGGGTTTGGCAGTGTACACAGAGGTCCCACAGATACTAATCATAATCAATACCTTCCAACTTCAAAGATAATACAGGGAACAAGGAACATTAGTTTAACTTTAAAGAAGATGAAATGCTATGTGAGACATAATTTGGAGGATTAAATACGTGACACCATTGGTGTGTGACTAGTTAGGACTATTGTATCATAATCAAAAGAGAAATCACACAATTAAGGATGTATTCGTAGGGGGAAAATGGTTGAGTAATCTGGCAGAATCTCGGATGATGACAACATCAAAAAAAAAAAAAATTTGGGTTGCAGGTCAGCCAATTTTAATCCCAGAATATACTCCACACAGCTGATTCTGATTTGTTTGGGCAGAAGAATACCATTCTTCATAAAACCTCTTGATACACCTATACAACTAGAACCTGAATTGGTACAGCAGCAAATGGAGAATTATGTGCAAAGTGAAGAATGGGAAGAGGATGGTACAGACATGAAGGACTCAGACCAACCGAGCACTAGTGGCAGGCCCAAAAGGACTAGAAGAGCACCTGTGTGGTCTGGGGATTATATCAGCAAGAATATGGAAGCTCAGAATAACGGATAGTAGAGATTCCTTGGTAGAATGTGAGGGTCACGTAGGTGGTGTGTGGTCTGTTGAGAGGTTATAGGAAAAGCAGTGAGAGAGATAGAAAATGATAGTTAGTTATGGTTAATTAGCTAATCAGGTGTTGGGTTAATTAGCAACTATGTAATCAAGTTTAGGGATTACTATATAATCCTTAACATTGAATTGAAAAGCAGAAAAGAATTCATTTAATTTGCAATTCCTCTTTTTCTCATCTTGTTCTTAGGAGTCTCACCAGCTCGAAATTGGTTTTATCTTCCTCAACCAGAACCAACATCATCCAATCCATTCATCACCATAACACCTCTAAAAAAAGTTACTTTTGCTTTTCACATTTATCATTGGTTACATTAGTTCTATTCCAAGCTAAGTGCACTTCCCTTACTCTCATATAAAAAAAAAAAAGCATTAACTGGAAAGAATCTTCAGAAAGGGATTGTCCATTGTTACACAAAAATAACTTAATTAAGTGTTGCAACTTGAAAGCTCAGTTTCTTAATTCCCTAATGCCAAACTAGCTGTTCACTTGAATAACCATACCAAACCCAATTTCGTAACACAATCACCAAGGTGACTGTGGAAGAGCTCTTAACTGGTCACTGCAACTCTAACTTTCGTATTGGCACTGGCAAAAAAAAAATTGGGTGAACATTTGGTAGTTCTCTGTTTTTCACTTCCCCCCCCCCCCCCTCACTTCAATACCAACAACTCAGAATATGATCCACAGGTTCCAACGTCGAAAATATCCAACCAAGATGAACTCCACCAATTCAATTTCAAATGAAATTTACCAAAAAAAAAAAAAAAAAGGGGATATCAAAGCACCTCATCATCGTGTGTTTCACCAAATCACTCGTTTAAATGAACCTCTCGAGGAAACCAAACTTGTAAACCAGTAAAAACACAACCAAATGGTACTGAAAATTGACGTTCCAAATAAGATTGTACCTTTACAGCCTTGCTATCGTAGTTTGGTTGCACCGTTGACAGAATAGACCCCTTAGCTCTGCTGCCATCGTCCAAGTCGGAGATTGCAGTACCTTCCAGTGACATTCTCCTCTCCATGACCTATCGAGCGAGTAATAGAATTGAACTTCGCAGATATTTGAACAGTTTTGGAACCCTAACGGGACATAGCAAGAACGAAGAGAGAAGAAATGACACCGATTCGAGTCTGCTTGAAGAAGCTTCACGAGTTTATAGGTTTCTCGTTTACTATACCAACAGCAGACAAACAATAAGCAGAAGATCCAGACTCTTGAGACTTCAATCAAGACTGTTGGTTTCCTTTTTCACATTTTCAAATTTTCTTTTCCCCTTCCAAGTTCAAATTCATGTCTTTTATCTGAATGATGCAAATTTATCAAACTATTTACTTTTTAGTGCGAGGCCTTAGGCAAGTCTCCAACAATTACTTTAAAGCACTTGATAGTTGATAATGTTTTTCAGTTATTTTGGCTACTACAAAGATTGGTTTATCAAAACAAAAAACTACTATTACCACTCTATTACTCGGACCAATCTCAGGCGGCGCTCCATCAAATTCATTAAGGATGATCAGGGTACAATTGTTGAAACCCCAAAGCCATCGCCCATATCTTTGCTACGCACCTTACACAACTGTTCTCTTCTTCTAACCTTCGGATGCTAGTTTTGTAGAGTGTCTTTTTCCTACTATTTTTCACGCTGGTCTCCCAACATTGGAGGAGGTTAAAAAGATCGTTTTCTCTTTTGGCCCTTTGAAGGCCCCGGTATGGATGGGTTTAATGCAGGGTTCTTTCAAAAATATTGGGATCTTGTTCAGTTTGATGTTTTTAATATGACTGCGGAGTTTTTCAAATCTGGATTTATCCCTTATAGTTTGAATCATACCTTAATCTGCCTTATTCCTAAGACTGAAAATGCTTCTATTGTTGGTGATTTCAGGCCCATCAGCCTGTGCAATGTTGCTTATAAAATCCTATCTAAGCTTGTGGCCTCCAGACTAAAGAATTGTCTTAAGTCTTTTATCTCTCCATTTCAGGCTGCCTTTATCCCTGGCATACAGATTATTGATAATATCATCATGGCTCAAGAAATTTTTCATTATTTTAAACATATACGAGGCAAGGGGGGATTTGTTGCTATTAAAATTGACATGTCTAAAGCATATGATAGGATTGAATGGAACTTGATTAATTCCATCTTTCAGTTTCTAGGGTTTGGGGATAAATGGACACTTGATATCTATTTTAATTTCATCCTCTTCTTTCTCTATTAAACTTAATGGGAGCCCTTTTGAATATTTTCATGCATCTAGAGGACTTTGGCAGGGCTGTCCCCTCAGTCCTTACCTTTTTATTGTGGCTATGGAAGTTTTGTCTCGCTTGCTCCTGGCTTACCGTGAGTTGGATATGTTTCGTGGGGTTAAGGTTTCTAGGTCAGCCCCTGAAATTTTGCACCTTTTATTTGCTGATGACATTTTCATTTTTTTGTCGTGCTACCCAAGAGGATTTGCTTACGATTAAAGCTATTTTGGACCTTTTTTCGGATCTCTCTGGGCAGGAGATTAATTTTGCCAAGAGTGAGATTCACTTTAGTAGGAATGTTCCCCTTGATGTCCGGCAGTCTCTCTCTGCCCTTATTGGTATTAAGGAAATGTCCAAGAATTCGATGTATCTAGGAACCAATCTCTTTCATGGCAAATCAAAATGTAGGGAGTTGGGTGGATTGATTCTGCGTATGTAGCGTAAACTTGGTTCCTGGAAAACTAAATTCTTATCTTTTGCTGGGCGTAGTGTCCTTATAAAATCTGTCCTAGCGTCTACACTTGCTTTTTTGATGCAATGTTTCAAGTTCCCTAATCAAATCTGCCGCAAGATTGATTCCATCTGTCTTAACTTCTAAATTGGTAATTTGTCTCCTGATAAGAGAAAACTTTCTTTAATCTCTTAGGGCAAAATGTGTCGTCCCAAATCCTGTGGGGGTTTGGGGTTTAGAAAAGCAGACCATCATAACAGGGCTCTCCTTTTAAAATTAGGTTGGAGATTAATCTCTGAGCCCTCCTCCCTGTTGGCTCGCGTCCTGAAAGCTAAGTATTTCTCTAAATATAGTTTTTTTTATCTTGCCACGAGAGTCAAAAAGGGCTCGTGGACTTGGAATAGCATTGCACAGGTTATTCCTGATTTGGAGCGTATGGTGTGTCGGCGTATTGGCAATGGTCACAATACTTCGTTCTGGTATGATAAATGGATTCCTTCCCTTTCAGGTAACCTATCTCATACTATTGCTACACCCTCACCCTTACTGTCCAATGATAGACTGTTGAGGGTTAGTCATTTTCAAAAAGATAATAATTGGAATTTTGATCTCTTACATGATTGCCTTCCTCCCTTTGTTGTAAATCATGTTCAAACAATTAAGCTTTCTGCTTCAGATGATCAATGGTGGTGTATTAAGACAAAATCTAGTCTTTTTACCACTAAAGTTGCTACAAAAACTTTATCTTCCTCTTCAGTAATTTCTAATACTTTTGTTGGTTGGTGGAGATTTTTTTGGAAACTTAGGCTTCATCCTAAATTTAAACTTTTCTTTTGGTGTTTGTTCAATGCAGGGCTTCCTACCAAGGATATTTTATCGAAATGGATCCAGATTGACTCTACCTATGCTCTCTGTGGAAATGGTGTTGAATCTCTATGGCACCTTTTCCTTTCTTGTGATTGGGTTAAACGCATCTGGGCTGTAAGACCACTTGGGTTAAGGCCTGATTCTCTGGGAGTTGCTAGTTTCAGTCTCTTCTGTCAATTTTTCTACCTCCAGTTTCGGTCTGATGCATTTATGTTATCATGGTTTTTTAGTGTTTCCATTATTACTTGCTACTTTATTTGGACTTATAGGAACAAGGGTGTGGTTGGGTCTGAACAACCTAATCCCTCAGGGGTGTTGAAGACTGTTCATAAATGGATTGTGGATTTGAACTTGTATCCTTCGTATTTCTTTTCTTTGGAATGCATGGACAATAACTTGCATATATCGCTAAATCCTTCCTCGCTTATCTTACCCTTTTATGATTATCCTATCTTAATTTGTGCAGGTTTCAATTCCTCTGGACTAACTGTGGCTGGCTGGGCCTATCTCATCTTGGTACATGGACAGTTTAAGTTTTTTTATGCAGGGACGTTATGGTTCACTGCGGAATTGGTTGACTACATTTTTGCGATCCGTAAGGGATTGAACCATGCTGCCTACATTGGGTTGCAGATTAAAGAAATTTGGTGTGATAATGTGGATCACTCAATCTCTTCCATCTCCAACCAAATGTCTTTGGCCGTGGTACTTATTTGATAGCTTACTATATATATCGGATTTAACCCAAAATATACAATTTAGGCTTAGCACTAATAGTTTTTGTATGACTGTTGCCAAAAACCTGGCAAAAAACGCTTGTAATCCGACTCCCGCACCCTTCTTAGTTTCTAATATATATTTCTTTCTGGGTTTCATCAACAAAAAAAAAGAAGCTACTACAGATGGACATGTTCGGGATTTGTTTTATTTTTTGTGTCATTATGTATCTTCTAAGAGGACCCATCATTACATTAAAGATAATATTGTACAAACTCTTGCTTCTTTAGTTTAATATATGTTTCTCTTTTCCCATCATTAAAAAAAAAAAAAAAAAAAAAAACTACTGCATAGATTGGGAATTCTTTCACCTAGTTTAATGGTGCATTTTAATCATATGGTTATTCCCTTTAATTCAACATATTATACTTGAAAGATTCTTTTTTATAAACAATTTTTAAAGGATCAAAATGATACATGACAGTATTAGATTTATAAAATTAACACATAATTAGATGATATCAAACCTACAAATTTAAGGTTGTTGGATGTCAACAGCAATAGCTATGTTGCAAAAAAATATTGGTGTAATCTTTATAAAATTATCGATACTAACTATACTCATAAAATATTGAGAGTAAGGATGAGCAAAAAAATGAGTTTAATTTCGTCAAATTTGCCAATCATACTGCAATAATTGTTGACATTTTCTATCCTAAAAAAGTTTGTCTTAACAAGCTATCAAAATGGGTCATCTTATATAAATTTTTTTTTTATGATTAAAAAATTAATTAAGGAAAAAGGCCAAGTATAAAGACAAAGTCCAGTTGGCAAAATCAACACACTCATCCTCCAACAGCTGGTTGGAGGTTCCTACAGGGGTGTGGAAGGCAATATGACACTGTAATACACTTTCAAAAGTAAAGAATCTACTATGGACAGCATGCGCTGCCTTAGCACTAAACCACTAGAATATTACTATGGATGTTCAATGCCAACGCTGTGGAATGATTATTGAATCAAATGATCATATTTTTCTATATTGCTCTTTTACACGCGCAGTTTGGTTTGGGTGTGCGCTATCATATAAGTTGCCAGTTGGAGAGGATGCAAAGCTTCATCGGTGGATTCAAGGCTGGTCCTATTTTGTTGAAAAAGGGAAGAATGTTTCAAGGAAGTTAACATCACTATGCTCGCTCTTTTGTGTGTTGGTTTCTTTAGAGGGCTCGTAATGACCTCATTTTTTGGAGACAGAGTTGGACACCGGAGGAAGTAATAAGGGCAGCACATGATGCCACCGAGGAGTTTTTAGCTGCTGAAGTTCAATCTGGAGAGGAAATTAGATCACCAGTACAGAATTCCAACTTGGTTTGGTCACCACCACTTGATGGGAGTCATAAAATTAATTGTGATGCAGCTTTGAACAAGGATGGCAGTGGACTGGGGGTTTTTTGATATGGGACCATTTAGGGGGAGCAAAGAAAGCAGTTTCCAATCCGATGGTTTTCAAAGATATTATGATTGGTGAAGCTCTATCAATTTGGGAGGGACTTTTGGAGACCATTTTTGAAGGCACACTGAAGGTGCAAGTTGAAAGTGATAATTAAGAAGTGGTGTCCTTCTTGACATCTGCTGCTACCTCCCCTCCCCTATCTGTTCAGCCAATCCTAGAGGATATCTAGTATTTAGTTACTTATCTGGATGAATGCTCTTTTATTTATATTCCAAGGGCCGCGAATGGTATTGCGGATTCCCTTGCAAGGAGGGCACTATCTATTACAAAAAGGACAGTATGGCCTAATTCCGATCCTTGTATAGCTGGTGAGGCTATATCAGACCACATGAGTGCTTTTCGTGTTCATCAATAGACTACTTTTTGACAAACAAAAAAAAAATAAAAAAAATAGGACACATGTCTGACTCCTATCTAATCAACAAAACAACCATAAAGGATAATACATAAAAAATAGGGATAAGGAGAAAACATCAATCAAAGGATGATACCATCATAATCCAGGGAGGGGCAAAACATCAATAAAAAGATGATACACTAAAAACTAGGGAGGGGTAGAAACACCAATAAAATGTTGATATATCAAAAAGTCGGGGATGGGAGGAAAATGAGTGGAAGGTCCCAACAAGCCGCAAGATGCATATTTTTTTTAATATGTCTGGGCTCTTTGAACGAATGGGAAGGAGTTTATTTCTTATTTCAAAAGAGATGGTTTCCTATATTTTTTCTACAGTACACGAGGACGAGGTTTATCCTCTTTTATTTCTTTTCCACCAAATATGATACATCACAGCACAGGAAGACAAGCTTACCAATAATGTCGAAGATTGACTTCCTACTAAAACTTTTTAAAAGTCACCTCTACTCTCTCTGAAAGGAGGGATATTATGATGTTGTGGCCAACACTTACTATATAATTTAACCTTTGTTTTATTTATTTTATTATTTTATACTACTAGTAAATTTTTTTTTATTTTAATAATTATGGCTTGACTAGTCAAACTAACTACACAATCGAAATTGGACCAGTTTTTTATTTGATGCATGGAGTAGTTTTATCAGTTATACTAAACGTTTGTTTTGTTTGGTAAAACTTGAGATACACTAATGTTTCCTATGCTTCTTTACTGGTCATTGTAAACAATATTTTGCCTTTGAATATATTGGTTTTTGTTTCTTCTCACACTTAGGTAGGATTGAAAATATTTGCGTCCATGCTATTTTGAAATGGGATTTGAGCTACCCTCACGACCTCACTTGAGTATATGGAATAACTCTTTTCCACAAGACTGTAATAACCTTTTTACTGGATGAAGTTTTAAGCATTTCTTGTTTGTGGGGTTTTAAGCAAAAAATAAAAAATAAAAAAAATTCAAATGAATAATTCCCAAAGGCAATAACCATGTTACAAAAGAATTATTGGTGTCATTTTTATAACATTATTGGTTTTGACTATACTCATAAAATATTGAGAGTAAGAATGAGCAAAAAAAATGATTTTAATTTCATCGAGTTTGCCAACCATATTGCAATAATTGTTATTATTTTCTATCCCCCCCTAAAAAAAAAAAACTCAATGGGGTGTCCTATATTACTTAGCCCTTGATTTATTTGTTTTATTATTTTATATTGTTATAAAACTTTTTTTTTATCAACTATGGTTTGACTAATCAAACCAATCCAGCCTTTGGTTTGATGTCTGAAGTGGTTTTAATAGCTATACTCATTATTATGTTTTGCTTGGTAAAACTGGGGATGCACTAATGTTTCCTATGCTTCTTTAGTAGTCATTGTAAATAAATTTTTGCCTTTGAGAATTGTTCAGGTTTTTTTTTAACATCGAAAACCCCACAAAGGGGAAATTTATTAAGCCTCGTTGGGCAAAAAGGTATCTACAATCTCGAGAAGGTTCTCTGGAAAAGAATTCTTCCAGAGACCCAAGTAATGGTAGCGCAAAGCCCACTTTTGAAGTAGAGTGGTACAAATATTTTCAGTCACACGATCATACCTACGTATGAGAGGAAACAAAAATCAAGATAATTCAAGAGGAGCTTTGCATCTGAAATGATGGTGAATACTTCAATCGATGGGAGCACAGAGGTGTTCACTAAACTGTGAATCAAAGCCTAGCAGTCGGAATAGAATCTCAATTGCCGACTTCAAGTCCAGTCTAATAGACATCGCTTCCCCCAACAAGTGCCAAACTATGGAAAACATGGTCAATGGCCACCAAAAAGAGCTTCCCTGTATCTTCTAGCACGAGGGAGCCCAGACCCATAACTCTAACCTTCAAGGAAAGGAATGCATTGTTAGGAAAGGAAACCCAATGGAGAGAATATTCATATTCACTCAAGATTGGATTTTTCTAGCAATCCATGTCTTTCCTAATTTAGAGAAAGATTGCTTGGGAGATAATTGAGTCACTTATAGTAACTCAATATATCTATCCCATGTGAGCTTGCAATATGGGGATTTTGTGAGAGAAATATAAATATTCATGAGATCACAAAATCACACAAGATAAGAAAACCCAAAGCAAAATCGCAGAGCTCTCTCTCCCTCCTAGAAAAATCATCTTCTCCCTCTCTTGTTCTCTTGGTGTTTGATCCTAGATGTGGTCCAAGCTATTGTGTTCTTGAAACTGTGGAGGAGTAACCTTGACCGTGGTGGGAACGCAAAGCTTGCGTGGTGCGTGGAAAGATTGAGAAAGGGCAATCATCGGTTAGAGGTCTTGCACTTGTGAGACTTAGGTAATAATCGATCCCTGCTTCGTTCTATTTTGAATGACTTCTCCATCGATACTGTGATCCTATTTACGCTTCCGTTACGATCGCATTAGCGATGCCTTCAGTGGTATCAGAGCCTCTTTATCGATGGGGTTGTTTTCAATTTTATTTGTTCATTATTTTATGATGCTCATAATTTTTATTCTGTTTATAATAATAAAAAAAAAATATTTGGAGGTGAGATGCATGTGCGCATAAGGGCCGCGGGCTGGCTGGCTGCGTGCGCCCCTAGCCACATGCACCCCACCCCTTAGATAGCCCATACCCCCTGGCCGTGTGCACCCTATAGCCTGTGGCATGTGTGCAGGGCTGCCAGCCGCATACGTGCACAGATAGCCTTGCCGTATGTGATTCTATTGTATGAATGTGCCCTTATTTTTCCCTCTTGTTTTGCTTCACTTTGTGTTGCAGATTTTTATAAATAAATAAAAAAAATAAAAATTGGTTTCATTAATGAAAGGGATTTTCATTGGAGAAGATGGGTGGAGAGATTCTTCCCTTCACCCACCTTCCCCAATTTGGCATAATGGTTTACTATAATTGTTAGTTTTATTTTAAGCATGTATATGATGGCTTTGTGGGGTAAGTATCATGACCATTATGACATAAGTTGTCATGGTAATAGCTATGTGATGTGCATGATCATAGTGACATTGGATTGTCATGGTAATGATCATGTAATGCACATAACCATTATGACATAAGTTGTCATGGTAATGGTTGCATGATGGATGCATTGGATGCACTTGATCATAATGGCTTGAATTGTCATGGTAATGATGTTTTATGTGTTTTTGGACAATTTTCACATAAATATTGGAATATTATTTTTGAGCATCATGTAAATAATGTGGACCATTTTTATGGAATGAATAAAATTACATGCATTAGATGTATGTGTGTGCTAGGCATGGCATGGTTGTGATTTTATATGTAATTTTCTCTATTATTCTCCAGGCAGTCCAATTTTGGTGGACTGGTTTCCTGTTATGTAATTTTATTTATTTGGAAAGGGTTGTAATATTTTTAACTTAGTTTGAAAATATTCATTGTAACATCGTGGATCATGGATCGTGGATCATGGATCATGGATCGTAGATCATGGTTCAGGGATCTTGCCAGTTCGTTGGAGACAAGAATGAAGGAAGGACTTGCTCACTTGAAGTGTCCTTAATTATTACAGTTTTCAAATTTTCCTGTAATAGTTAGTTGCATATGCATTATCACACTATAATTGTCGTGAGTAGGAGTGACATATGAGGCTATGATTACTCCCATCCATTTTTAGTCAAAGTGAGTTTGTCTTGGTTATGAACTCACATTGATTAAAGATGTTGTCCCATAACCATTGGTATTTATGTGTTTATAGTTTTCCTTGAATGGATGTGCTATTTTGTTTATACATTGGATGTATGCTTGTGGTTTAATATGCGTTCCCATTTTCCCTCATTATAATACAAGTGTGATATAGGAAGCCCTGGTTGGTGGGATTCTCATGGCCTCCCTTAGTTGGTGAGTGTAAAAATGTCATTGATCCACCCTTGTAGATACCGATAGGATAATATTAGGGTGAATTGGTGAAATTGTCTGCACTCATCTCACGTGTGATAGGTAGAGAATATGGTCAGTGGAATGTGTTCTATGATAATAGGCATTAACCCACAAACACCATAGTTCCCTCCGAAATTAAGGGTAAACACTTGACTTGACTGTGTGTCAGCCGATAGGAATGGGCATGACACTCAGGTGGCCAAATACATTGAAAGTCTAAGTGACGGGCAGAATAGTCCACCCAACCAAGATGCGAATGATGAACTCCGATAGGCTAAGTCATGAGCATGAGGGTTGGTCGTTTCCAATTCATGCCCTACAAGCTAGAAGGAAGCTTGGGATGTGACTGACCATTGATTGTTCTTACCTCAGTTATTTCAATGGTTGTAGATCATGCTAATTAGTAATTTTTATACATCATGTAGATTTTAAAAATGTCAACCCAAATGAACTATGCCGTCCTTATCAAAGACCATATGTTGACCGGCCCTAACTATGTTAACTGGAGGAGGAACATCAAGTTACTCCTGTCTGCGGAAGGTCTAATGTTTGTCCTAGATGAAGATGAGCCTGAATTCCCTAATGAGGAGAACCCTGAATCAAAGCCTGCCTATGAGTTGTTTCGACAGAAAAACTGTAAGGCAAAACTCCTCGTGTTGAGTTCTCTGGAGAAGACCATCGCTGATTCGATCAAGGATCTGTACTTGACCAAGGACATGATGGAGGAGTTGAAGGAGATGTATGGGAGGGAAGAACGTCATGCCCATCATCAACTGGTGACACTCCTCCATGGCACGAAGATGGCTCAAGGTACTCCGATTATTGACCATGTCATGAAACTGAGGAACTTGTTCCTGGATCTGGAGAACCTTAGGACTTCATTCAAGCTGAATTATAAGAAGGATGTCATCTTCTACTCATTGCCTCAAGACATCTACGGATCGTTTATTGTCAATTACAATATGAATAAACTTTCCGTGGAACTCCCTGAGCTAGGCAACATGTTGCAAGAGGTGGAAGCTGCATCCAAGAAGCATAAAGTGGAGGTCTTGACTACAGAGGACAAGTCTTCTTCCTCAAAGCCCAAGGGCAAGAAGAAGAAGAAGAAGGCTAACAAGGGCAAAAACCCTAAGGTTGGCGATAAGGGAATTCAGAAGAACAAGAGTAAGGGGACTTGTTTCTATTGTAAGAAGGACGGACATTGGAAGATGGAATGTCGTGCTTTCCTGGATGCTCAGAAAAAGAAGTAGGAGAAACAGGAAGAAGGTATTTCTGAAACCTTGGTCCTTTATGAGTCTAATTTGTCAGAGGAACCTACTAACACATGGTTGGTGGACTCGGGGTCTACCGCCCATATTTGCAACTTGTTGCAGGGGTTCAAGCTGACAAGAAGACTGAGTAAGGATGAAGTTCGATTGCGAACGGGTACGGGTGCTGAGGCCGCTACTAAGGCCGTTGGAGATTTTACTTTAGTTTTTTATTATAGTACTTTAGTTTTGAGAGATTGTTTTTATGTTCCTCATTTTAGGAGGAATATTGTTTCTGTTAGTAGGCTTGTTATGGATGGTTATACTTTCCTCTTTGGTAATAAATTAACTATTCGATTGAATAGTTCTTTTATTGCTTCTGGCCTACTGGATAATGGGTTATATCTCTTAAAACTGGTACTAGAGGTGAATGAGATCTCCAATAATTCTTTAAAAAGAAAATCAGCCTAAAATAATTCTACATACCTTTGGCACTTGAGGTTAGGTCACATTGGAGTAGAAAGGATAAACAGGTTGGTGAAGGATGGGCCTTTGGAATCATTGAAGGTAGAACCTTACCCAACTTGTGAGTCGTGTCTACAAGGAAAAATGACCAAGAAACCCTTCTCTAACAAGGGAAGAAGAGCCGAAGCAGTGTTAGAATTGATACACTCAGATGTATGTGGACCCATCAATGTTTAGGCGAGGTATGGTTACGAATACTTCGTGACCTTCACTGATGACTACTCTCGTTATGGATATATTTACTTGATGCACCGCAAGTCGAAAACCTTTGATAAATTCAAGGAATTTCGAGCGGAGGTTGAAAAACAGTTAGAAAATTGCATCAAGTGCCTTCGATCTGATCGAGGAGGAGAGTACTTATCAGATGAGTTCAGGGACTGTCTGAAAGAAGCTGGGATCATAACCCAGTTGACAGCCCCAGGAACACCTCAACAGAACGGAGTTTCAGAAAGGAGGAATCGAACCTTGTTAGACATGGTTCGGTCCATGTTGAGTTATTCGGAACTGCCATTGAGTTTTTGGGGTTTCGCACTAAAAACTGCCATCTATATATTGAACAGGGTACTAACAAAGTCTGTGACCAGAACACCTTTTGAGTAGTGGTATCGGCGTAAGCCAAGTCTTCAACATCTCAAAGTGTGGGGTTGCATAGCGCATGTAAAGAAACAACAGACGGATAAGTTGGAATCCCAAACAGATAGATGCTATTTCTTGGGATACCCTAAGTCTATAATAGGCTACTACTTCTATGACCCTGTTAATCAGAAAGTAATAGTTAGTAAGCATGCGACTTTTCTTGAGGATGACATGATCTCACTGAGATCAGATCCAGTGGTCATTAAAGAAATAACTAATGACCAAGTACCTTCAGCATCGACAGAGGTTCCAGTTGACGTACCGACAGTTGAGCAACAGCCTCAAGAGCCTAGGAGGAGTGGGAGGTCTATTAGGCCACCAACGCCACCAACTCGTTTGAACCTTCTCACGGAGGAAGATCAAAAGGTGGAAGAATTCCACATGGTGTCTGACTGTTCAGACACAGATCCTTATACTTACGTTGAGGCTCTTAAGGACGTTGACTCAGTGAAATAGATTCCATGGATTCTAACCATGTCTGGACTCTTGAAGATCTGCCAGTTGGGGGTAAAACCCATAGGGTGTAAATGGATCTACAAGAGGAAGAGAGGTGTGGATGGAAAGGTGGAACATTTCAAGGCAAGGCTGGTGGCGAAGGGATACACCCAGAAAGAGGGTGTTGACTATGATGAAACCTTCTCACCTGTAGCGATGATTAAATCCATTCGGATTCTATTGTCGATTGCTGCATACCATGACTATGAGATCTGGCAGATGGATGTGCAGACCACTTTTCTTAACGGTTATCTTGATGAGGTCATATACATGAATCAGCTAGAGGGTTTTGTCTCTCCAGGAGAGCAAAATAAGGTATGCAGGTTGTTGAGGTCTATTTATGGACTAAAACAAGCTTCCAGATCATGGAACATCCGTTTTGATCAAACTATCAAGGATTTTGAGTTTGAACAAAACATCGATGAACCATGTGTGTATAAGAAAGTCTGTGGGAGTGCCGTCTGTTTCCTAGTCTTATATGTGGATGATATATTGCTCATTGGGAATGATGTGGAGTTACTTTCATCTGTAAAGATGTGGTTGTCCAAAACATTCTCAATGAAGGATCTGGGTGAAGCCAGCTACATCCTAGGAATTAAGCTTGTGAGAGATCGTAAGAAGAGGATGTTAGGATTATCACAATCCACCTACATTGACAAAGTGCTTGAGGGGTTCAACATGCAGGATTCGAAGAGAGGTAGTGTGCCCCTCAGACATGGAATCGGTTTATCCAAGTTGCAAAGTCCTCAAACTCCTGAGAAAATTGAGACTATGAAGAGAGTTCCTTATGCTTCGATAGTAGGAAGTCTGATGTATGCCCATATTGTGTACCAGGCCAGATATTTGTCATGCCGTAGGGATTGTGAGTCGATATCAATCCAATCCAGGATAGGAACATTGGACAGCTGTCAAGGGGATCCTCAAGTACTTAAGGAGGACCAAAGATTACTTTCTTGTTTATGGTTATGATCAATTGTCAGTGGTTGGATATACGGATTCGGATTTCCAAATTGACAAGGATGACAGAAAGTCTACCTTTGGGATGGTTTTTATGATTGGTGGGGGTGCAGTAATTTGGAGGAGTGCCAAACAAAAGTCAACAACCGACTCCACAACAGAAGCTGAGTACTTGGCAGCTAGTGAAGCAGTCAAGGAAGGTGTCTGGCTCAAGAAATTCTTGACAGACCTAGGGGTGGTGCCTGAGCTAGTGGAGCGACCCATACAACTGTTATGTGACAACAGGGGAGCTATAGCACAAGCGAAGGAACTAAGAGCTCATCAGAGGAATAAGCATGTGGAGCGGAAATATCACTTGATCCATGAGATTATTCAGCGTGGCGATTTAGCCATAGCTAAGGTTGACACTACAGATAACCTATCTGACCCCATGACCAAGGTGTTGCCTCCTAGTGTTTTTGAGAAACATGTTGGGAATATGGGGGTGAAGTCCATGGGTGATTGGCACTGATGTACAAAACTCCTTCTATTTGAATAATAAATTCTTGTTTTGATTAGCATGATTAGTTGTTGAGCTCAGTTATTGTCCTTAGGTATTCATACCTAAAACTGTTCACCACTGGGGATGGAACTGGACATCCCATCCGGCATAGTGGTCACATTGTGTGTGCTTAGGGAGGTTATTTTCCAAGACACAAATGTGAGTGCACATTTGGTGTGTGCATTGGACTGGATCATTGAGAATTTCACATGTGGTGTACTGTCAGTATAAAGAAAATGAGATTCTCTTAAGTAGTTCACGATTGGTCCCTTGACCTGAGGGGTCCTTATCGATGCATTCATATGTTGAGAGTTTTGGTGTACCAACGGTTGATGTCTATCTCTGACTATATACCGGTGCGCTGGGTTCTCAGTGTCTGACTGTATTCGAAAGAGATGCCCAACACTGAACCTACAACCCATACATTGGGAATATGTTGAGGAGAGTATTCTATACAGGATTGGACCCAAATCCGGATCAGGTAGCATCTTCAAAATATTTTTGAAATGTTTTTAGTTATATATATATATATATATATATATATATATATATATAACATTATCTATTTTCTTGAACATTTTGTTTGAAATGTTTTCTGTTGGTCCAATCAAGGTAATTGAATCTCTCGATCGGTGTATCGGTTCATTGAGGATTGACAGTCCCGTACACATGACTTATATTGAACCATGCAACATTGTTTTGTGGGGGACTAATGCGTGTTTTAACTACTTACCTTGGGCGTAGGTTATTACATCTGCTTAGCATCTTCGATGGCCTTTTCTTAGAAGCTAAGTGGTATCCCATTGCGATCCCACCCCTTTCCTTTCAGTTCCATTCATCTACGCGGTGACGATTGATCGTGATGTCCTTTTCATGATCCTCTTGTAAGATTGGATCTTACAGTAGGATGGAGGAGATTGTTAGAAAAGGAAACCCAATGGAAAGAATATTCATATTCACTCAAGATTGGATTTTCCTAGCAATCCATGTCTTTCCTAATTTAGAGAAAGATTGCTTGGGAGATAATTGAGTCACTTATAGTAACTCAATATATCTATCCCATGTGAGCTTACAATATGGGGATTTTGTGAGAGAAATATAAATATTCATGAGATCACAAAATCACACAAGACAAGGAAACCCAAAGCAAAATTGCAGAGCTCTCTCTCCCTCCTAGAAAAATCGTCTTCTCCCTCTCTTGTTCTCTTGGTGTTTGATCCTAGAGGTGGTCCAAGCTATTGTGTTCTTGGAAATGTGGAGGAGTAAGCTTGACCGTGGTGGGAACACAAAGCTTGCGTGGTGTGTGGAACGATTGAGAAAGGGCTATCATCGGTTGGAGGTCTTGCACTTGTGAGACTTAGGTAATAATCGATCCCTGCTTCATTCTATTTTGAATGACTTCTCCATCGATACTGTGATCCTATTTAAGCTTCCGTTGCGATCGCATTAGCGATGCCTTCATGCATGAGTGAAGATATGATGGATCCCATGAGAGTAAAAAAACCTCAACTTGGGTTGATAAAGATGTTCACTAGATTGATGGACAGGCAAGAGTGCTGAAATAGTCTCCTCCACATACCTACTCACCATAATCATCCAATGGTGAAAGGCGGGGATGGTTATTTTAAAGGGCGTTGCATCTCGGCACTTCCAAATTTCTCACACAAAAACCTACATGAGCGGTGAAACACTCTTGTTGTTAACTCTAAGTCATACTATGAAATTGTCCCCATTTGAGGACTCAAGTCAAGATGCACCGGCTTGGGTGAGACAATGACCTCATCAATACACATGAAGTGAATGGTGAACCAAACCAAATGGATGTGGGGGCACTCAAGAAGAACATGTTCAACTATGTCTCTTTGGCAACACCACAACATGGACACAACTTTAAGTTCACCACATTCATTCTATTGAGGTTAACATGAACACCAATAGCATTTATGCAAGTCTTTCATATGAAGCTTTGAATTTTGAGAGGAACCTTTGAGTTCCATAATATTTTTCAAACTACCTTATGAATCAAGTTGACTCTAGAGCTAGAGGTAGATTGAAGGAGGGGTAAGGGAAGCTCCAAGGTGATAGACAAATTTAATAGAAAAAAAATCCTTTTAGGTGGAGTGGGGGGGGGGGGGACCCAACAAATTTGGTCCTAGAAATCCTCAGATCCTATGGGGATGTTGAGTATAGCCTCCACCTCATACTGTAAAAAGAGGCTTATCAAAATATTGATATTCCAATGAGCATCATTTATGATGAGATCAGACACCTAAGTAACTGTGCAAAGAGGAGGTTGAGGAGATTTTGCCTTATAAATAGAGAGTAATGATTGCTCTAAATCTTTCAAAATGCATCTCTATGCCCAAAAAGGTTGTGGCCCAAGATATGCTTGTGAGAGGTTTTCCAATCCAGTGAATTTTCCTCTCATCAAGTTTATACCCCATAAGAATTTGCACTTTGCTCTATTAATATCATCAAGAAGGTCATGAGGGATTTTGAAGTGAATCATATAGTATATTGGAGTTGTAGTAGTTACTACCTTCAAGAGGACTTTCCTCTCAACTGGCGACAACATTTTTCCTTCCATCTGCAATCTTGTTGAGTCTACTCCCTAATATTTTAGAAAGTGACATTTTTATTATTCCCAACCTCAATAAGGAGCCCCAAAAATTTCCCAAGGGTGATGAGACGTTGTACTCCAATAATCCTTGTAAAAATTCTGCACTGTCAGATTGTAGTATTTGGACTAAAGGAAGCTAAGGACCTCTGAAGATTAATGACCGTCCATATGTCTCATAGTAGAGGTTCGATATAATCTTCAGATGCCGAAGTGAGTTGTGAGAAGGCTTAAGAAACAATAGACAATTACCAACAAAGAATGAGTGAATAACTTGTGGATTATGCATTCGAAATTTGATACCTCACATACAGTACATGTTTTGGAAGGTTGCCGCTAAAATCAATGATGTGAGACATTCAATACAAAGAATGAAGAGGCTATGCGAAAAATAATTACCTTGCTTTAATCTGCGGGAAGGGGTGAGGTTGCCTTTTTGCACTCCATTGATAAGGGGGGGGGGGGGGGGGGGGGGGTGGGGGGGGGGGGGGGTTGGTGGGGGGGGGGGGGGGGGGGGGGGGGGGGGGGGGGGGGGGGGGGGGGGGGTGGGGTTGGGGTGGGGTTTTGGGGGGGGGGGGGTGTTGGGGGGGGGGGGGGGGGGGGGGGGGGGGGTGGGGTTGTTTTTTTTTTTGTAAAGATCAATACCGATTTCTGGCCAATTTTCTGTATCATTGAATCCGTATGGACCAAGGGTAAAAATGTAGAAAAAAATATTTTTTCGAAGAAAATACGGGTAAATCTGTCCAATCTAGATTGATACGGGCTGATCCGGATCGGTATACCGAGTACTAAAACCCTGCTTATCGTCCGGTCACTCCGAAGTCTGAAGGACTGAACCCCTGCGCACCCTAAAGCATAGGCACCGCCATGTAAACAAGTTTTAACCTCCAATTGCCGACTCGCTGGCCGAGTGAGAGCTTTCTTATTTCTTCAATTTGAGTTGAACTATTTAGGCCTCTGGGGTGGCGTTTGTTGTTGGCCCTCAGATATTAAGAAGTTAGAGAGAGATTATTAGCAGCTTCCATTAATTCTTGTGTGAAGATGAATGGTTTTAAGCACAAAGTGGGTGAATCCCTGATTTTGATTAAGAAGAACAGATGGGATTTTATGCTTAAACCTTCAGAGAGTTCGTGTTCTTCGATCGTTTTGTCTCCGGAAAAGTCACTATTTGATGTGGGTTTCATTAGTTTTTCATCCACGGCAACGGGAAAGAATGCGGTTGACGTGGGAATAGATGAGACGGTGAAAAAGGTATGTCGATTTCTGATTGCAGGCATTACCATTCAATTTCTTCATCGTTTTACTTTGTTCGATTGATTGTTATTAAGTTTCATGTACAGATTTATTTTAAGTAGAAGAAAGGTACGATCTTGGTACATTATTTTTTTTGGGGGGGGGGGGGGGGGGGAAGATAGCATCCAGAATCCTCCCCCCAACTTGACCTCTCAATCTGCAGAGAACAATGACTAACCTGTAACCACCTGCACTGCTGTTTCAGAGATGACGCTTTGGCAGAGTTTTCATTTGTTTATTTATTATAAATTGTGTTGAATTGTTTACAATGTATGTAGATTAAATTCTTACTGGTATTCCTATTTTCTTCTTCGTTTGTTATTATTTTTTGCTAATGGATACACAGAGCAACTGGTAAATTCTATTTAAATGCAAGGTATCAACTATTCTGTACTGGAAGTGGCACTCCATGTACTTGAAGAAGCCAGAAAAGTTTTTAGCAATAAATAGTCAACTGAGTTTCTCACCAAGCACTAAAGGGGTTGTGCTATACTACTATCCTACCTGTAGCCTGTAGGTAAGAAATTGCAATTTTTTTTGGGGAGAAGAAAAACTTGGGTGCTAGTCTGGCGTTGCTTTACTTCCTAAACTCTCATCATCTGCTGCAATGCACTTGGCTTTCAGAGAAAGTTTCTGTCAAGTGTGAGATTGAGTTGGTTTTGTCATTGAAATTCTCAAAAATTTTGATTGGTGTCCTTGCAATCTGCTGCAATGCACTTGGCTTTAATGGACAAATTGAAGAATGAGGCTTTTGAATATGATGGTCGTCAAACTGATATGAAGGAATTAACACATTGCCCTTCTTGGAATTAGTAATAAGGAGGTTGAGGTTTAACGTACAGTTGTATACAGTGAGATTTTGAACAGGAAAAAATTGATGGAATGAAGTTCAGGTTTGTGTGTGAATGAGTTTGAGGGAGATTTTTTGGTCCACAATGACACAGAAAGAGTCATACAAGAGGTTCTTTCACAATCTAACTAGGAAAAAAATGCCATGAGGCTTTATGGATTTCTATATGCATCTATAGATCCAACAACAATTCATGATTTCAATCAAGTGCGTGGGTCTAGGGTGATTCTCTATGCCCACAGGGTTTCGGTTCTCTTTTCTTGGAGAATCTGTGAATTGTGTTGGGAGTTTGTATATTGATTGGGTGCTGGAATTCGATGGCACCTGAAGTTAGTGCCTGATAGGTGGTGAAGTTAACAATAGGCAGTGGAAGGTGATGAGGTTAGTTTATTGAATTTTCTTACTGACACTTGGCAGAACAGATGTAGCTAGATGATCCTCAAATTGCAAATCCTTTGACAACCTGATACTAGTGAATAGATTTCCATTGAGTCCTTTAACTTCTTTAGTAGCTGTAAGGCAAGAAAGAAACTAGGTCAATCACATGGTGTCAGCTCATTTCTCATTGTCTTTTTCGGCCCCATATCCCCCTCCCTTTTCTGAAAATACCTCTGTCGCATTAGGCACTCAATGTAATATGTCAATAGGGCCGGCAACTGTGCTAGTCAAGCTTGACAACTGCCTTTCTTCACTCCTAGTGGTTGGCAGTTGATTAAATTTGGTGAACTCTTTTTTTTTTTTTTTGGGGGGGGGGGGTTATACGGAAGATGTGGTGGCCATGCCTTGGTTACATTGTTCAAGCAGTTGGTGAATTGCATGCTTCCTGGAGAGGAGCAGGGTAGAGTTGACCATCAATTAATATGGCTGGGTTTGGTATTGGTGAAAGCTTCCCAAAGCTCTATCTGTTGCCATCACTATATGTCATATGACTAATATCATCCTAAATCTCACTTTTAACTGTTGTCGGATTGGCTTGAAAGATTCTTTCTAGAGGTAAAATCTAAGATAAGATAAAACCAAAATCTTAGTTCCCCGAAGTAAATCCACTTAATAATCAGTTAATGTTTTATCTTATTATAAAAATTACTGCTAAAGTCAGGCAGATAACACATTATGCTTGTTTTTAACAACTAATGCAATTATCCAACTGTTGGCTGTGCTATGTCTTCTTAACGAATTGATCTACTCCACCTCTTAGCCTTCTTTCTAGAAATTTTGCCACAGTCTGGGTGAATTTTGTTATTTTATTTTATTTTTTGGGCTTGTGATAATGTTATGCTTCTATTATAATAGGAGATTGAGGACATCTTACAGAAGGATCACAGTGCATCCAGAGTTAACAAATGGAAAATGGAGCATGGATCCATTTTTGTTCTTCATTTTGTGCAGATTTACGTTTTTCACATTACTAGTAGAAAGATTGAAGTTTCTGAAATTTAAATATTGCAACTAACTTTGGTATCTTCTTCAAAACCTTTTTTGCGTAAAAATTTGAAATTTCAGATTTCACTTTGGACCAATACAAAAGTTTGGTTTAAACTTTGATATAATTTGCTTGACAGACACACAGGATAGCTATTTTCTCGTCATTGGAGGGCCCAGGGGAGAAGAGAAAACAATCTACTCATATTCTGAGACGAAGGGTATTGCTTAAAATGGAAAAAAAATAAAAGAACGAAATATTTAATATTGATTGGTTAAAGTTGAAATTTTGATTGATGATGATGTATTTTATGAATGTAAGGTTATATCTATGCTTGCAATGATTTTCCCTTTATTAGATGATATGATGACGATAATATAATTACAGGTGGTGTTAAACTCAGGTCATGTGAGCAAAACTAGTGTTGATCCCAGCAGACTGTGTAAGGTATGCATATTTTTAAGTCTATTTGATGTCTCTGAAGAGACCATGAAATATTGAAACAACTGTTTTTCACTTTCACTATTTATGTTTTCCCTTTCCCCATATACATATAGAGGAGTTCCATTAATAAAGAGGGGGAAAAAAATATAGAGACTTAATGTTTTCTTTTTCTCCAATTTATCTGCAGGATGTGCTGGGGACAGAAGGTCAGCTCTGCAACTTATGTTGAATCACTGTTTTGTCCTAATATCAATGTATATGGTAGCTGTCCTTAAGGAGATGGACCAGCTGCAAATATAGTCTATTGGGATCTCTAAATTTTCATACCATTCTATTTTGCATGGATCTCTCTCTCTCTCTCTCTCTCTCTCTTTGATATGAATGATTGTAGATTGTAGACAATCACAGTCCATGATTATTCCCATACTGCAGATCATAGCACTGGGGAGTGGGGACCGACTGTTTAATGTTCCCAAGTACCAATGTAGGAGATATTAGGTTGAAAATATGACCTGATTTAATGACAAGTACTCATCCAATTTATGCTTTTTTCTTTAACTATAGGGAAAAGTTTTGCAAGTTAGGATCCATTTAATTAGTTTAGATGCTTAGTATCATCCATCATGTCAAAATTTGTTTGAAGAGATTTCCTAGGTTGACCTGTCAAATGGTGGGTGTCTTAACCCTCTGCTGATGCTTCACCAGTTTATGAACAAATGGATCGGAATTTGTTTTGCTTTTGGTATATATCATTATTTCAACCTCGTGTTTTTCTGTGATTAAAAAAAATTCCTAATAGTTGGATCAAGGCTTTGGAAGTATTTGCAACGACAATGATAGCCACCTTACTGAACTAGTAAAAAATTTAGTGTTTACTGCTTAATTTATATCTTTCTATAACTTTCCCATGTGATCCTGTTACTGTTTGACACTCGCATGAACTGTTTTCATATGGAATTTGACATATCCGTATGCTATGCCAGTTTTTGGCTTATTGTGAGAGAAGAAAATTGACTAAAGTTCTCTTTAGGTCTTTAGGACTGATGTTAATGCATGTAGGTATATGGAAATCTTCAAGAAGAAAAAAAAAGGTTGGAGGGGGGGGGGGGGGAGAGAAGGGAATATTTGTGGAATAGTTTTTACAGTTTAGAGCATGTAGGCCTCCTGGAGCATAAGAAGCTATGTTGCCCAGCCATGGGTGTTGAGTTGAAATTGGGGTGGTTCTATGAGAACTTTGTGAATCCTATGGAGGAGTGGAAACCTAGAGATACTCGTGAAACACAGTAATACTCCATGCAATAGTGTAATAGTGAGTGCCCGATTGATAACACTCCTGATTTCGTTGATTCCTGTTCCGTGGGAATAGATTGGGAGTGGAATTCTGTTTGGTAAAAACGGTCTGATTTCATGTTCCCAGAAATCAGATCGGCCATAAATGCCCTCCCAGAACAGGAATTACAGAACATATTTCCAAAACAAGCCAACTTGTAACAAAGGCCATACGAAATAAAGGCTGTTCCTGACAATTTTTTGTTGAAGCCCGATGATCGACGTCCTCCTCTTCCTCCTTGTTTTACCCCCCCCAACCGCCATTGTAATGTAGTCCTAGATAGACAAAGGATCTACTAGGAGCCAAGTAAACCAGGACCTTCCAATCTGCTGGCCGATTGGGGCAGAATTGAAGATTTAGGTAAAAAACTAGGGTTAGGTTTAGGGTAATGGGGTAAATCTTATATGATAATGATAGGCAGGTTTTTAGGAGTCTAATGAAATAGGTTTGATGAAGTTTGAGTGAGAAATTAAAATTTAGAAAATTAGGGTTTCGGGTTTTGGGAAAGAGGGGGGTGTTAGAATTTAGGGTTTAGATGTGGATCTAGGACTAGGGCTTTAGGTCGAGTCTTCTAGGGGTTAAGAAGAATATTTGGCCAAGGTTTGATGGTAAACTAATGGCTGGAAGTGATGGATCTGTAAATTCTAGGGTTTTGGGATTAATGGAGGTTGAGGGGATTTTAGGGTTTGATGTAGGAATGGTGCAGAAGCTGCAGTCGAGTGGAGGGGATGATGTGGGGATGTTATGATTGAAATTTGAATGAATTCTAATCGTGGACTAAGGCTGGGCAGACTGTAGATAAGCTAGGGTTTAATGGATCGATGGGGATTAATGGAGGGGATGGTGTGGAGGATCGGTTGGCTTAGGTTGGAGGATGAGGAGAAGGAGTATTGATGAAACAATAAACTACTTACTTGAATAATAGTTCTTCAACAGCAGCAGTAGCTTGAAGAAGACAGGGTCTCCCGATCTACAAGATGCAAGGAGATGAGAAGAGGATCCTCCCAGTCTACAAGATGCAAGGAGTCGATTGGAGATCCACCAATCCCTTCACCTTGATATTACTCACAAGGCAACACTCTCAAAGGAGCAAAGCAGCAGCAACAATGGTAGCAAGCATAAAACGATTTTTTTTTAAAGTCTGAATTGTGGGGGACCCCCCCCACGATTTATTTATTTATTTATAATATGGCCATAGGCCCAAATCCTAATACAAATCTAAATCACTGCCCTTCTTAAATCGTGGAGGGGGTGGGACACTTAATTTAAAAGCTAATATCTTAAAAGATTCCTAAACTACCAATGGGAAATAAGCACCTAACAACCAATAGGAATTAATCACTTAAATTGAACCATGGTCTAAACCGGTTCAATTTAAGTTTACAATTAACTGAAAATAAACTTAAGTATGGGAAATAACTAAGGCTGAAATAAACTAAGTATGGAAATAAACTAAGGCTCCAAATACTAGGCCCTAATCTATGGGCTTCTTCTTCTTCTTGCGGGTGCTTGGATCTACATCACATTGCCTCTCTGAAAGTCCCCCCAATTGCCATCGCCAAGACCTCCACCTCCGCTGGAACCCATCTCGATCTCCCTGGTTTCCCCATCTCTCTCGTGCATCCGCCTGCAACCATCTCTAGTAATAGCAACAAGCTTTCAGCTCTTCTCTCTTTTACTTTCCTGTTTTTACTTCTTTATTTTGATTCCCATCAACGACCTGATGTTTCCATTCAATATCTTCGAGTGAGTCTCCTCAAACATTTTGCTGCGTATCCGGAACTCGCTGTTAATGAGGTCCCTCTCGCTTGTATGAGTGCTGAACGCTTCAATTTCTTGAAAACGATCAGGTTTTTCTTCCACTTCCCCAGATCTTGATATCCTTGAGCTGCCTTTCATTCAGATCGAACGTTTTATTTATACTTGATTTACGGAGGAAAGCGCGGAGATCGGGCATTGACACGCTTACTCCATTCTGAAAAGTTTCGAAATTGTATTCTGTGGTGGTTCTTCTGTGCAGCGAACTAGGAATGGAGACCGTGTTTTGCTCTCTTTTCTTCATGTCGTGGTAGATCAGCTCTGTTCCCTTCCCATGGTGTGCTCAAATGCAATGTGCTTTGTTTGTAATGGTGATTCTGCAAAAATCAAACAAGACGAACCCTCTTCAGAATGAAATGTGATTCAGTTTGATTCGAGTTGGTGCCTTAATTACCGTCTCCATAGGCTGGGACTTGACCGTATGGCTGGAACAACAATTGCAGACCCCTGCCTTTATTTTTGTGAGGAAAAAGGAGAGGAAATATTCCCTCTCATTTGGGTAATGGCAATTTGGTAAATATTGTAAAGTGTAAAATTGGAGAATGGAACACATTGTACCAAACGCTGATTCTGATCTTATTCTATTCTGGAATTGATTCCAGAAATTTTTAACAAATAGCGATCTTAGTCTCAAAAATCATGGAATCCAAAAAAATCAGTTCCACCTGGAATCAAGGAATTGGGAGCGGGATGGTTATCAATTGGGCCCTGACACTGTCAAGAATCTCATTTCATACTTGAGCCTGAGAACTAAGAGGCATGATTCAATTATGATGAAGTTGAGATTAAGCCAAGAATTTTAAACTTGGCAATCGATGATGGACAGCCTGATCCCAATCCTGATTGGTGAAGCTGTCTAGATCCTGCCCACGCATTGGCTGGATATCTGAGGAATCAGCAAGTCTTGAATGGATCATGTCAGCCCATCTGGATCTGGATCTGGATCAGTTGATGCAACTGATCTGATCATGATTCTTGAAACCTTGGATTAACTATAGTATGAAGTTTGTAAATGATTTTGAAAGAGCTTTGGTTCAGTCATAGCTATCTTGATTTTAGTTCCTTCTGTGGTTTCCTGAGAAAAAATTTATTGAAAGACAGTAACATGTTAAAGTAGTTGATTGACAGGAAATCCAATTTTGTCCAGAGGATGGTGGAGTAGAGAGTGTCTGGTTAGTTCATGGACTCCTTACCAACTTGCGAAGTACCGTGGACAGCCTGCAATACTTCCTTGCTTAGCTAGATCCCTTGCGTCCAGTTCAGCTTCTCAGTCATCAAGGCAAACTCCACCAGAGGTTAGAAATATAAACTGAAATTAAAGAGCTTTTTGTCACATCAATTACACATTATTTTTGTATTTCAAGACTTCACATTCAATCATCATCATGCTGCATGGTAAATGCATTTAGTTATTTCCAGTTAATATGATTTTGCTAGTAATTTTTTTCTATGTTTGCAAAACATGCTAATTTAATATAGATTATCACGTCAATAGTCCGAAAGATATATTATCCAAAGGATCAATACAATCTACTTTTTTTTTTACTGTGCAATGATTGTGAATTTTAGATCTCAATTAACATCAGTTGTGCACTTCCTCCAGCGGAACAGAAAGGACATATCTACAGTTGATGATCCTTTTGATGCCCCCACATACAATATTCCAGAGAAGCCAGTGACCTTTACAGAAGGTGCCTCATACAGTGTTATCATACTTGTAGGACTTGGTATTGCAGCTGCAGCTGGATATGCTGTTTTCAAGGAGCTTATTTTTGAGCCTAAGGAGTAAGTTTCTGACTACTGTCTGCTGAAATGTTGGGATTTTACAACTATTTTTTCTCTCCTTTTTAGATGACAAACTAAAATCCATGATCTGTTTTAGGTACAAGATTTTTGGAAAGGCTCTGGAAAGGGTTCAGAATGATGGTCAGGTCAGTTGAAGACATGTAGTTCTTGGAGTCCAAATTTTTTTGAATCCAGTTCTCCTTTTTCTAGTTAAAATCCAAAATTTTCAACCACAATTGTGAAACCTAACTATTGGCCTTGAATTTTAGACTCATCCCTGGTATGCATTCATGGAGTACCAGGAATGAACTCGGACAATCAATGGGATTCTTTGGATGAATTTCATTACTTGGTCTCCTTGGAATGCACATTCCAGAAGGGGTTAGGGTCCTAGGGAACACCTCTTGGTACTCGAATATTATGCTTGGTCTAGCAATGAATAGCAAACATATTGCTCTTCAATGGTGGTTGATGATCCTATTTTAAGAGGTATCCCATGGTTTGAGCAAAAAGAATAAGAGTTCCCAATAAGGAGTTGGTACCAGGAGTTTTATATGTGGCCAAAAGTAATAAGAAAAAGGCAGTTGTGTATATGAACAGTATAAGCTGTCCTGGAACATTTTCGTATGGGAGGTAATAGCACTTACTCTTTGAATTCTGCCTAAGCCATTCCATGGGACAATAATCATCCGGACCAATGTTAATTGCTTCTATTTGTTGTCGGAAAAGGAATATGATGATGGTCTGTCAGATATTACACTTGAATTTTTACGGCACAGATTTAATTCAAATTCGATCTAGGGATGCTGACCATCAACCGATTCCCCACTGATATTCCACTATCACTGCTATGCCATTTACCAATTGTTACTGAATCCTTTTGATGACACAGACAATGAATTGTTTCGCTGAATGGCCACCTCTTTTAATGGGTCTCTTGTTACATGATTTTGATTTGTCTTCTATCAGGTTAGAGTGAGGATCGGATCACCTGTTACAGGCTATGGTCAAGAAAGTAGAAACCGGGCAGCTCGGCAACGGATTCCGAATAGAACTTGGACTGATGAAGATGGTATTGAGCATGTTGAGGTACCTTCTTGATAAAAAATTGCAGGATATTATTCTGATACAGCCTTTATCCTAGTGAACTAGAAGCAAGTATCCACTCCCAGGAAAAGGAGGAGAAAAAAAGAAAAAAAAAACCGAAGCTGCTTCTGATAATTTGTCATTTTTTCTTGGTAGTTAAAGTAAAATATGCAATCAACTTTTGTAGGTTAATTTCTATATTCGTGGGCCCCATGGAGCTGGCAAGGTTTATGCTGAGATGTTCAAAGACCAGGCGGACAAACAGTGGAAGTTCACATTTCTGATAGTTGAGATCAAATCACCTTCACCAGCACAGTTGATGCTGGAGTCATATGTCCCAGCTTAGGACATTGAGATCAAATAAAATTCATACATCTGTTCATGCTCATACCAAATGTCATTTTTTAATCTAATCTGTTGTCTGATTTATATGGCATTGGTTGAATTATTGTTTTAATGAGGCCTGGCATTTGGCAGTCAGGCATTTAGAATCATTGTTTTAGTCACTTCTTGTATTCCGATTTTTTTAATTTATACGGGGATAACTGTTTGCTTGGCTTGCGAGGCACCACTGGCTTCTCTTTCTTTCGCTGCCATTTAACAGCTCAAGCTATTGGCTGCACACAACCAATTGTTCAAAGGCCCTTGCTGGGGCTGTACAACTTAAAGGTATGTCTAAGTTTTGCTTCAATAAGTGGGTAGCAGTTTCGTCATGGCATTTACTTCTTGAATTATGGTTTTAATGAGACCTGCTTAAGTTTTGCTTTAACAGAAACCTATTGCTGCTCTGCTTCACAGTTCTCCTATTCTTCTGAACATTGAGCAGAAAAACCTGACATTCTGATTCTAAAACTGAAGTGGTCTTTGGGCAGGACTATTTAGGTTTGGTTGTTTTTTTTTCTTTTGAGGGGGAGGGGGAGGTTGTTGGGGTAGTTAACAGAATTTTTGTTTTTCATTGTCTGGTTCATCTGTCAGTCAAACAGGAGGGAAGGTGTAGTGATAGTGGTGCACTGGGGATAGCATTCTTGAATTACTGTTTGGAAGAGTTTTCTTTTAATAAAAATGCAACTCCTGCATATATTTACATTTAATTTCTTGACAGGAAAATGGGCATTCTGTGGCCTCACCAATGGTCTTTTGGTTCTGAGGGTCTGACTTCTAAGTCATCCAAAGGATGGCTTTAGCCAGAACATATTGGATGGAAAACCCACATTTAGAATTAATGGATTATATTTGTCAGTAGTTGAACCAAAGTTGCAACAAACTTGTGAAATGGTTGCAATCCAATATAAGTTTTACTACTCTAGTTGGATGTAACCTTTAGGACCTTGCAACAAAATTGAATGGTACCTAACAATTGGAGGGATTAATCAGAGCTGGAAACACTTATAATGGGATTGGTAAGGAGGAGTATAGATTTCATTTTTTTGTATTTTTTGGGACTGTTCTGGCTTAAAAATGTTGATATAGTACTTGACTTTCAGTGCTTAAGTGTCAAGAAAAAAAAATAAAAAATAGAAGGGTGTGGATGGAGATAATGATCTAAAAATAACATTTATATGAACATTTGGTTGATTTAATAAAACGACCTGACGACCATCTCATTTCCCATCTGTAGTGTGTTTTGTTTGGATCCATGTACCTGATCCTATTAAGTTGGGATAAGTCTGAGTTTATCGTTGTTGTTGTTGGTTCTCAATGATTATAGAACTGAGATCAATAAAGAATCAGTTGGAATTGAACTGCCATGCCCCATTTAAAATGAATATAAGCTTGGTTTTAAGGGTTACGTCGTTTTGGAGGATGTTTATTCAAATAATTTGGAATTTGATTTGATGTTGGTGATTTGGAAGTGTGAATTTTTTTTTGACTAATTTGTATCCTTACGAAGAAGATTTCCTCCAAATATTTGGTTTGTATGCTTATGAATGGATATTTGAATGTTTGTATGCTAAGGAATAGATATTTGATAATTTGTATGCTTAAGAATATATATTCTGGTTATTTGCATGTTCACGTCGCGAAGGTATTTTGGAACTTTGCACTATAACAATGGTCTGAACCATTTAGGAACTGGAAATGAATTGTGCCATCAATAAATAGGTCTGGATCCCAGTTTTAGAGCAATTTAATAAATTGGATGGTTTAAGATTGGCCTCGTAGGATTGGAATCAATTAGGAGCTGTCCCGATTGACACCTTTAGGTTTCTCCAATTGAGGAAAAAAAATAAAAATAATAATAATAAAATTTGGTTTCTAAATTTTTTTTAAAAAAATATATAATAAAGAGCGTCTTAATGAATGAGGTTCCTGCTACTAGGGTCTATGGGAGTGGTAAATTTATGCAGCCTTAACCCTTAACCCTTGCTTCGTAGGAGAGGGTGTTTCCAAGTTTCAAACCCACAACCATCAGGTTGCAATAGCACAATTAAACGTTGCATCAAGGCTATTAAAAAAATATATAAAAATAAACGTTGCATCAAGGCTAGTAAAAAATATATTAAAATTGAAAATATTCGAGTTCTAATATAAGGGGATGGATTTGTTTGTAAAGTTCATGGACACAATTAGTTCCTTATTTTTACCAAAAAAATAAAATAAAATTTGTTCCTTATGATAACATTCCTTTATAAACTTTTCAACTAAATGCCAACAATGCTTATATGACCCAATTTCTCTTAACCCATGTTGTAGAGAGAATCTCTTCATCCATAAGATCTGACCTATTTATTAAATTGCTCTAAAACTGGGATCCAGTTCCTAAATGGCACAATCTTAATGGATTGAAGAAGGGTTTTTGGACCTTCAAGACTCCAACAATAGGGAACAGGAGTAAATGATGACATTGGCTTTTCCCATAACATCACAAGCACCATGGAGGGGTGAAAAACTAAAATCCATAATGCTATAATTTTGTGTAGAAAATAATCACGAGATATTTTACATTAGGGAGGGGGGAATGTTGCCAGCCTCATGGCCCCTGCGCACTAGTCTGAGGGCCAATGAGAACATGCGTGAGACATCCAATAAGGGTGGGATTTTTCGATTGCATCACCACCACAATAAAGCCTTATTTGGCCCACTTACTTTCTGCATCACCATGTTTGTTTTTTTCTTCAATAAAAGCAACAAAATATCAAAATCAAAAGCCAAATTCAATTAAATACCCTCCACTCACATTCGCATGGGTCTTTCTTCTTAGTCTGTGTACTGATTAATGAGAACATTTTGACATATCTGTAACAAATACAATAGTGTAAATCTGATGAGATGAAATACATCACCTTGGAAGCATGATTATAAATACAGTAGGGTGTATTGGTTGACCCATATCGGTCGTGCTTCATACTGATACTTGTCTGGTCTTGTATTTATGAAAAGGTTTTTTATTAATGGCAAATTTATTTAAATAATGATTTTTTTTAATTCATTGAAATTAAGGGCAAAACTGTTCGATACAACCAATACATATTAATATCAGTATCAGTTGAGATCGATATGAATCCCATACCGATGTTTATAACCATGCTTGAAAACGTAGCTCCTCCCCAACTTGACAACATTGCCTATACCCACTACTCAGAGAGAGAGAGTATTCACTAGGATTGTCTTGGGGGGACACCAATGCCACTCCTAATGGTTGGGCCTACTTCCTTCAAATCTTTTACCTGCCAATAGAAGTAGAGATCAATCACACAAACGCAAACCAGTCCACAACAGCCCTCCTCCCCAAATTTTTTTTTGTGCTAATGAGGAAACCCTTGAACCTGCCCAAGTTTACGGTTCAAGCCCTAGGGAAAACCCCGGTTACACGAAGCCTCCCCCCACCCTCTAGAAATCAAAATATGTATATATAAAAAAAAGTTGATGTTCTCTGGTCGGCCGTTCAAGCTGTGTCCAGACACATGGGGGTGGACGAAATGACCGCCCCACCTCCCTAGATGGCAAAAATACTGTCCCTATATGTTTGGGCGCAGCCTGCGCCCCAAAACAGAGAATATTTGGCCATATAAAAATCTACCTTATCTAACATGCCCCATAGCCTGTTTGTTTGTCTGAAGACACAAGTCAACAAAGAGGAGTTGAACGGTGACCTCCTGGGAGCTGCAATGTTTGGGTAAGCAAGGGTGTCAATTAGTCAGTTTGGTCCGGTCCGATCCGATTTCAGTTGGGTTGAATTGATTTCGATTTATCATTAAATCAACTTGAAACCAAACCATTAAGGAAGTTTTAGTTTCCATTGATTACGGTTTCAGTCAAATTTGATCCGATTTCTTATCTATTTTTCCTCCTGTTTATCAAATTTGTAATCAGGATTCAATCGTATTTGGTCCAAATTGAACCTATCGGTTTCAATTGGTTCGATCCCATTGGGGCTAAACTTTTGACACACCAACTGCGCTGGGAAAATTATCACCCCCAGTACTGGTGGCGATCCAATGCCCATTGTGCGGCAGGGCACCACCCATGTGTGCACAGCGGCACGATGGGCACTGGACGCCCCCAGTACAAAGGCGATAAGAATCCTTTGCGCTGGCGGTTGTCTCATTCTCATATTTCTCAAAACGTTATCCTTAATTTACACATACCACCCTTGAGGTTTGACGAAAAGATGATTTTAACCCCCAGTTTTGGAAAATTCTGCGTACCCCCAGAGGTTTACCAACGGTAACAAATAAACCCATTCCGTCAGTTTATGACTAATACTGTTAAAATCAAAAGGTGAAGTGACAAAAATACCCCTTCAAGGAAAACAAAAAAAAACCTACTACTCATCTTCCCCAAATCGATTGGGGAAGATGAGTTAGAGGTATCCCCATCGATTGCCCCATCCATGGCTTCTAATGGAACATCTCCGGTGAGCTTCCTGGGCTTTCGTCGAGAATTGGTTTGAGCTCCACTGCGTTGTGTGTGATGAGGCTCGATGTGGAGGGAGGAGGGGTACTCAAGGACCTGCAACTCTAAATCTAATAGCTTATAGAAAACGGGAAACTAGCAATCGGCAGGATAGCTATGAGAAATGATGGATTAAAGGAGGACGGGGGGAGAAATAGCGGAAGTGAAATAAACACACCTGGTTCGCTGAGGAGCGGCTGAGTTTCCTGTTCAATCACATAACAAAGTACTCAACGATCAAAGCAGAATCACAAACCCTAGAATCAGAAAACTCAATCGAAGAAAAAAAAAACGGAACAAAAGATCATCGACGAAAATCTTCAACAACGGAAAAATCATGAAAAAGGTTTTCTTTCATGAAAATTTTCAAAAAATCAACTATCGGCAAGATTGGGAATGCGATCAGAGAAATTAAAAGAGGGATCAAAGTACAGGATCGAGACATGCCTTGATAATCCTTCGAGGTAGATTGCTGTTCGCCATTAAAGCACAAAGTTCAGTGATAGCAAATCAAAGTGCAGAGAGAGAAAGAGGAGTCAGACTCAGACCTCTCTTCAGGATAGAGAAACAAAGACGCGTCTCGTCCAATTTCTCAAGGGGTTTTCTATTTGTAAGGCTACCTCAAAGAAATTGGCAATAAAGTACTTTACTTATTGTTATTATCTGTTATTAGCAAATTTGGGGCTTACTTTCTTGAAAATAAGCCTGCAACTCTCGTGGTTTGCTGGCTTGTTCGTCGTGTGGGGTGGGGTGTGGTGGGAGAGTGGGACACTGCCATAGCTTTGCTAGCAATCGTTTTCAGATACAGAGCTCTCTATGAGTTTTGGTTTCTGCATAAAACCTGCAACTCATCGATTGGGGAAGATGAGTTGCAGGTTTTTTTTTTCTTTGCAAGGGTAAGTCCAACTTCTTCCCAGCGAACAACCTTGCAGGCCGTCGCCCGAGTTCAGGTAAACGTGGCTTTCACCTTTGATTTCTGGTGCTCTGCAACCCCTGTCATCGAGACCTACCTGGTTGTGGAAGCCCTAAATATAGCCAGATATCTAACGGATTGTCAAAAGGTAAGTCCATCTTATTGGTAGTTCATTTTCTCTCTCTATTTTTTTCTTTCTTCTAACATGTTCATACTTGAGTAGAGAGTCATAATCATCCTCAATTCCTATTTTCTGTTGTCTACTTTCTGTATAAACCTTGACATAACTTAAATTGAGCATTTTCCTAATAAAATGCATTTTATCTTCTCATCAGGTTTAAAACCCAAGAATCAGATCCGGATTGGAATTTGGCTCGAATCATTGCAAATACGCTAAAATTTAAAAAACCAAGAAAACCCTAGTTTCGTTAATCCAAATTTACATCGGAAGCTCACCGGAGATGTTCCATTAGAAGCCATGGATGGAGCAATCGATGGGGATACCTGTAACTCATCTTCCCCAATCGATTTGGGGAAGATGAGTTGCAGGGTTTTTTTTTTCCTTGAAGGGGCATTTTTGTCACTTCACCTTTTGACTTTAACAGTGTTAGTCATAAACTGAAGGAATGGGTTTATTTGTTACCGTTTGTAAACCTCAGGGGGTACGTAGAATTTTCCAAAACTGGGGGGTAAAATCATCCTTTCGTCAAACCTCAGGGGTGGTATGTGTAAATTACCTTTTTTTTAAATTTTTTTTATGAAAGTAAGAAATTCATTAAACTAAGTATTAAACATAGCATGTACATCATCCTGATTATACAAAAAGATCTGGTGATGCTCAACTGCTTTCCAAGCAAAGCGGGTTAGCCACGTCATAATATAGCTATCACAGTTTTCCAATATAATATGACCATCCAAAAAAGCATTAACGTCCATCAACAAAGGCAGCATCGCCAACGGCCATGGCCATTTGGTTGGCTGTGGGAGATGGTGAAGAAGTTCCTTTGTTGAAACCTGAACCTCATGGACCTTAATACCCAAAAAAAAGCAAACTGAAAACCAAAAAAAAAGCTGACGCCTCCGGTTCCAAAGGGCTATAAGCCATCAAAAAACCCGCATGAGCAGCAAACAGACGTCCCTAGAGCATCACACAAAAAGCCCAAGCCGAGGAATCTATTCCCGAGTGGAACCATCCTGCACAAAACAAAGTTGGTAGTTTGATGTTAGGACGATACAAAGCAGAAATAGAGAGTGTAGTATGTGGTGTGCGTGATTGTATAGGTTTGTAGTTATCAAATAAAGGGGAGTAAAGATTAAGATCTGAGATCCAGCGGTTTATCAAGGACATGGTCCTGAGAGGATTGGCATTCGCTTTGCCAGCAACAACTTTGTTCCTAGCATCCCAGATGGAATAACAGGTAATTATGAAAACAGAGAAGAACCAGTTAAGGGATGTTAGATCAAGATTACAATTAGAGAGAAAGAAAATGCATAAATCTTGAATAGAGGGGTGTTCGAGATGCTCAGTTCGCAGGCCCAAGGGCCCCGCCGCCCAAATGTGCTTCACCCATTGGCAAGAGATCAGAATGTACCAAATCGTCTATGTAGAGTGATCACATAACAAACAGCTTGGGTCAATCCGGCTCCATTTAGCTAAAAAACTCTTGTAGGAATACCGGCATGTAAAACTCTCCAGAAAAATATTTTAAATTTAGGGTGTAAAGGCAATTTCCAAAAGAACCTCCACCATCGGATAGTTCCAGTCTGAATGGAGGAAGGAGCCGGTTGAGAGAAAGGACGCAGGCTGCCCGCTGCGAGGTAAACCTGCCATTTTGTGCTAAAGTGCACCACCAACTGTCAGCTTGATCCGATAAGGGGACACTAGTAACCTTAGGTAAAATTTCAAGAGGAATACAAGAGGAGAGTAAATCCATGTTCCATCGATACCCTGAGCAGTACTGACTTACCCTATCATTCATCCTATTCGGGTTTAGGGCGAGAGGTAGTGAGCGGGTGGGTAAAGAAGGGATCCAAGGATCATCCCAGAAGAAGGAATCGTTCCCATTACCAATAACGCGGAAACAAAAGCCCTTGAGTACAGGTATTAGCTGAGCAATACTATTCCAGGTCCACGAACCTCCCCTTCTCTAGACAGCATGATGGAAAGGAGATTAAGAGGAATATTACTTTGCTTTAAGCACCCTGGCCCAAAGAGAGTTAGGCTCAAATAGGAGTCGCCAAGCAAGCTTGAGAATTAAAGCAGAGTTGGTTACAGATGCTCGGCGGATACCCAAACTCCCAAACTTAGTCAAAAGGCAGATCTTGTCCCAAACAATCATAGAGTGAGTCCTGGTTGAGGACGATCCTCCCGCCCAAAACTTGATGTAGACCGAGTAGAGGGCCCTGCAGATATTCTTAGGGCAAAGGAAACATGACATAAGGTAGACCGGAGTAGATGTGAGAACACACTGAATCATAACTCACCGTCCTGCAAAAGAGAGAAAGTTAGACTTCTAGGAGGCAAGTCGACGTTGAACACGGTTCACAAGCAGTTGCAGATCTTTGGATTTAGATCTGCAATGAAAAAGATTAACACCCAGATAAGTGGATTGAATACTCATTTCCATAATACCAATGACAGAGCAAAGTGCATGTCTATCAGCTAGTGGAACATTTTTACTAAACGACAAACCGCTCTTCGCATAGTTAATTTCTTGGCTAGACAAGTCGGAGAAGAGGTCCAAGACTGCCTTGATTGTGAGTAAGTCCTCCGATGTGGCCTTGCAAAAGATGAAAATATCATCTATGAAAAGAAGGTGTGAGACTTCAGGCTCATTTCTAGCAATCTTAATACCATGAAATAAATTTAGACCCCTATAAGCATGAAGCAAACGGGACAGCACCTCCATAGCCAAGATGAAAAGATAAGGGCTTAAGGGGCATCCTTGTCGAATGCCCCTGGATGCCGAAAAAAGACTAAAGGGACTCCCATCTAACTTAATGGAAAAAGTAGTAGTAGAAATAAGGGCAGAAATGAGACGCCCCCAATCCTCACCAAACCCTAGAAAACCAAAAATGGTTTTAACAAAGGACTATTCAAGTCTATCATATGCCTTGGACATATCGAGCTTAATGGCAACGTATAACGAAACCACCCTTACCTTTTTTGCGGTTAAGATAATAAAAAATTTCTTGGGCAATAACAATATTGTCAGTAATTTGTCGGCCAGGTAAAAATGCCGCTTGAAAGGGCGAAATAAAAGTAGGGAGATAAATTTTAAGACGCGTAGCAATAAGTTTGGCAAGAATTTTGTACGACACATTGCAAAGACTAATAGGTCAAAAATCCGAAACCTTAGAGGCAGCATCAGATTTAGGGATGACACAATGAGAGTATGATTCATCCTTGCTGGAAGAGCAGCACAATTGAAAAACTTATGCACAAAAGCCAATAAATCGTTAGATAACAGATCTCAAAACTTTTGATAAAAGCAAGCTTGAAAGCCATCCATACCTGGGGCCTTCCAGGGGCCCATAGAGAAAACTACCTTTCGCACCTCATAACTGGTTGGTGGCCGACAAAGAGCATGTCTAGCAGGGTTGGTGATGATCGGCTCAAACAGGCACTCAACAAAAGAGGGATCAAGCGGATTCGTAGTTGTAAATATCTGGTGTAAGTGAGTAGCAAAGGCATGAGCTATAAGCCTAGGATCCTCCACTTTTGAGCCCTTGTCCGTTATGATAAAATTTACCTGTCTCTGACGAAGATTTGTCCGAGTAACAGCATGATAGTATTTGATATTCCGGTCCCCATCCTTGATATAAGCTTGCCTAGATTTCTACAGCCAAAAGGCTTCCTCTGCATAAAAAATCCACTGAAGCTTGCGAGAGAGGAGATCTTAAGGGCTTGTCGATCCTCCATGGAAAGGAAATTATCCAGAATATTACTCTTCAATAGCTCAACATGTCCAAAGAGTGACCAGTTCCATTGGCGTAGCAGAACAGAAAATCTCTGGAGCTAGAGATGGAGGGGGTCAGGACCTAAGTTCCTCCATTGTTGCAGGCAGAAATCCGCGAAGGCAGGGTGATGAGTCCAGGCTTCTTAGAAGTGGAACAACTTTCTGTAGGAAGGTTGGGAGCCACAAGACTGAAGGACCAAGGGGTTGTAATCCGATCCCACAGAGGGCAGCTTGATTAGTGTAGTATGTGGGAAAACTTGGAGCCAATCCTGATTAGCCAAGGCTCGGTCCAGGCATTCCTTAATTAAATCAAGGGGCTTTTGCCTAGTGGACCAAGTGAAGCTTGGGCTCGGAAGCTTGATCTCTTCAAGTGAAAAATCATTGATGATGGAAGTAAGTCCTCCAGCAAAAGGCGAGAGGTGAAACGGTGACCCGCCCAGTTTCTCAGAAGGAGCAAGGATTTCATTGAAGTCTCCCATAATCAGAAACAAACCAGAGAGGGTTACAACAAACTTATACAAATCATTCCAACATTCCTTTCGTAACCCATAATGTGGTGGTGCGTATAAACACACAAGCCAAATAGCTCCCATTAAAGGATCCAAGTACTTAAAAGCAATAAAATAACCATGAAGTGAAACATCAGTAATCAAGGTTGGATCATTAGCAAGCACCCACAAACCACCCTTGCGCCCTTTAAGCCCCAGGCTATCAATAAAAGCAACCGATTTATACAATCTCAAAAGTCCAGGAAAATGAAATAAAGCATGATTGGTCAAGTAAATGGTCAAGTAAAATTTTCTGAGTCAGGGATCTGTGAATCCCCCTTGTATTCCAGAGAAAAAACCTTCATAGTGGAACTAAAACAAAAAACGAGGACAGAAGCAAACTAAAAAATAGTAAACACAAAAGCAACAGAAAGGAAAGGCAGTAGCAGCAAAAACAAGCAAAAAAAGCAGGAGAGAAGAGTCATACACAAAAGGGGGGGTTTTCGAGGCTTGAATGATCTATAGGAGTATTTACGACTAAGATCCCACCAGCAAAGAGCCAGACTAAGCAAGATGATGAAGTAAACAACATAAAAATTAAAGAAGTGCTGGTCAAAGAATAAGGAAGATACCCGATTTGGATTTGGTGCCTCTGGATCCTCCTCAGCATTGTGAATACCACAATTAGTTGCAGCAGGTTCAATAATACAAATACCTCTGGCCGAGTCCAAGGTCTGCTCAGTCAACCAGTCAGAAATGAGGGAGAACAAGGCTGCAGGGTTATGGGAAGTGTTAAGGGAGTGAGCAAGGGAAATCCTAAAGGCATTGAACTCAGATTCAGTAGAAGCTAACACCTGAGAGGGGAAGAACTTTCGTTTCTTAGGTAGAGGTGTGGGTGTCAAGCTCCCAGAAAACCCAGCCATGTCCAAATCAGCATGCAAGTGGGGGGGGGGGGGGGAGGCACAGGGGAAGGGTCAGTGGAAGGGGCCGGGCTGTAAAAGTGTTGATGGACAAATATAATATGGGCCATGGGAAAAAAAACCCGTGCGTAGCCTCAGGATTGCTAGGGACAGGGAAAAAATCCATGTTAACCACCGGGACGGGACCAGGGCCTGGTTCAAAGGTGGGTACGGGGGTAGAAGAAAGTTCAGGGCCATTGTAAGCTGGTAGACCAACAGGGGTTCTAGACACACCGGGTTTGGAAAAAAGGGTTGGAAGCAGGGGATTCCTTGTAGAGTCCCGCAATAAACTGGTCCTCATTGTGCTCCTCCTCCTCCTTCAAAGACACCAAATTAGCTTGAACCTGAGGGGCAACAGAAGCTGGGGCATCACAATCCATAGGAGCCATCAGGGCAGCAAAGTCATCTAGTAACAAGTCACCAATAGCATCAGCCTGGAGGGGCACACTATCCACTTCAATCTGAATAGCAGGGGTCAAAAAAGTCCATGGCTGTGGAGAATGGTGACTCAGCATGCCCATCAGAGGCGGTAGGCATCGCCGGAATCCGATCCAAGGTGCAGTTGACCAAAAGGGGCAGCGTCAACACATTTTTATAAAACTCTCCTGATGCCAGCCGTGAAGAAGACTCCACCAACATGGAGCAATCAAAGGTGGTGGGGGTGAATCGTCCGCACTGGAAACAAATAGAGAAAAGCTCGTATCGCAACTCGACCGAAGAGGCAATCCCCTGAGGGTTTCGGATCTTGGAAGAGATGCACACAGCATAAAATTTGTTCACCAGGACTTTTACACGGGCCGTGTCCAAGGGCAGCCCAAGTTCCACTGAGTTTGACTAAAGCTCCAACACCTTGCCTAGGCAAGATACAACATGCTGGATTGCCTTGTACGAGAAACAATCCATAGGAATGGCCTTGACATGGACCCAGATCGGCACAGTGATCCTTTCTTGCTTAAAACGGTCATCGACGAGTGGATGCTTACCACATGCACTAAGAAATTTCCACACCACCAAGGGGCCAAAGAGAGAACCTTATTGCGCAGCACAGTCGATTCAAATTCCGCTGTAAAGCTACCGTCCTCAAAACAGTAAAAGAAAACTAGACCCAACGACTCCCAAGCAGAGGAAAGTGAGCTACAAATAAATTCTTCATCCGGTAGAGGGGACCCGATTAGGAACCCAAAGAGGGACAGAGAGGGCTTAAGAGAATGTAAGGCACCAGTCCGTCGTACGCCAGTGGAACTTGTATGAAGATCCACAGGAGGGAATGAGGCACACTCCTGTTGGCAAAGGTCTTCGAGCAACTAGGTGGGGTAGTGCTACCGGGACCAGAGCGCAGGGGCCTGAACCCACCCCCAGCCTGAACCGAAGAGGACTTGGACTGGGAAGAAGAAGACCGAGAGTTTGAGCCGCACAGAGGCATGGAGAGCACCCAACAGAAAAGAACAAAGAGAAAAAGCACAAGAATCGCAAGGGAGAGCACAAGAGAGCAGCAGGTGGAGGGGTATCATAGAGTAGTAGTAGAGATGGGGGGCCCTGGGGAGGGACACAACCGCATCAGAGTGACAAACCCAAGAGAAAACCAGCCTAAGCAGCGAAAGGAGAGGGAAAAACTAAGATAGAAAACCCCACAAAGTGGAGAAAAGGAATGAAGAGAGAATAGAGACAACGCAGGTAGCAAGCCAGAGGGACATTAAAAGCCTGGTTTGAGAGCATCAGGGGACTAAATGGCCAGAATGCAACGTGGCTTTGCAATAGCGTGAGGATCTAGAGTACCCACCAAATTGGGGAGGGGGGAGAGAGATTAAAGGGTAAAGAAAAAGTAGGAAATAGGGGAGAGAGAAATGAGGCACAAATACATAGGAGCCCAAGTATCGAAGTTATATTGGAGATGGAGTTCGGGGATAACTTGTTCAGGACTAAAGATCCGCACCGTGCGCACGTTTACTTCATGCCCTACAACGTGACTAAGATGGTCTCTTATCTCTACAAACCCCACACTTATGATGTTACTCCCCTCCTACAATTCGTCTTGGGTTACTTTGAAGTAATCTCCACCAAATATCCTTACTGGAATTGGACTCTAGGTAAACGTTATCCTTTTTTGTCATTTCCACATGGGTCTGTGCCTATGCGGCTATGCCCTACGGTGGGGAAGTTGGAACCTTGCTCGGCTACTCACTAACCCTAATGCGCAAGTTAGAAAGAAGCCGATGATGGGTTGAGAGAGAAAGAGAGTACCTCTCGAATGTCGGAGACGCGGAGGAATCCGACGACTGCGGTGGCACCTGCACCGACGAAGAGGGAAGCAACAACAAAGGCTTTAAAAGGCATGAAGCATGAGTCCTCGCCGAATCCCTTGAAGTAAGAAACCACAGCTGCTGCCAGCTGGGCCGAGCTTATGATCCCCCACAATTACACACCACCATCACCTTTCCCACCCTTTCCCCTCATCTCAGAAACAATCCCAGATTCTGGATTCTCCATTTCCAGATCTTCTTGTGCTTCTCTGTTGCAGAGGCTCCAGCTGTCGCTTAGGAGGGGTTCGCTCATTATTTGCTTCTTCGCTTCACATCGGTCATCAGCCATCCTATAGGGGCCTGGGCCCCTGGCATCTCTACTGGGCTTTTATTTCCTGGGCTTGTATTATTTATTTGGGAAGCAGTTTTCTGTCTAGGAGTGTGGCTTACGCCAGTACTCCCATGTGTCTATATCTCTCCTCCTCAAAACAAGGGGGCATAGATGTGTTTTTATATGTGTTTTTCCCCCCTTGATGGTCTTAATCACCTCCTAACAATCATATTCAAATCCACAAATCAATTCCAATTTTAATGGCAATTAACATTCATTCTTTAATCGCTTTTGTCCTCAACAATGAGACTTGAGTTTTCAAGAAAGATACAACCTGCAATGAAGTTTACCCGAATCATCTGTATTTATAACAGAGATTGAGCTTTGGTTCCTTCTTGAGATTAGAGCAACACCATGTTGAGGCTTTTTTTTTTTCTTTTTTTTTTTTTTTTTTTTTCATTTAGGGGTTTTGTGAGGCCTAGGATGATGGCTGAACCTTCATGGACGCTAGAGAGCCACACCAATGGAGCACGGAATGGGGCATGATACATGAGGTGCAAAGGAGTCATTTTAAGAAGGGAGGGGGGAAGAGAAATAGACACAACAGACGCTAGCTTGAGGTATACTTTCGGTGTGCCTTGTGTTTTCCCATAATTTAATATATAGGGATGATATGGATAGTCTACATGTCAAATTTTGAAACATGTAATCTTTTGGTAGTTTATGTTCTTTTTTTGGCATTTTTTCCAACTTTATATAAGAATGTTGATTTAAAATTGCGATCATAGAACCAAATCGAAAAAGTATATAAAAAACCAAATCACATAGAACCTAAATCATAGTACACTTTACAATCATGTGTCTTTCTTGTGTGGTGAGAAAATATACTCCGACGACTGCCGCTGTTGTTCACCACCCTTGCTGTCCATTAATGGCAGTGGCCATTATGGCTGTTGCATCTTTTTTTTTTTTAATGGTAAAGGAAAAACCTCAGCAGACACGGATGGTGGTTGGCAACCTCAACAGGTCCTGTGCATGCCTGCTGACCCTATTAATCAGGTTCTTTGATGTGTTCTTGATAATGGAAGCATTGGCTGTCGATTCATGGTGGTCATGACTACCTTCATAAAATTTTTTTAGCACATACACATCAGGGCTTAATTGGATGAAAGTACATACAATAAACACTCAATCGTTCATGGTATATATCCATGTTAATGACAGACATGATTACTGAATAAAATAACATACATTACAAACAACATCAGATGTAACTAAAAAAAAAATGCATTAGACACAATCTTGCTTTGATACCAAGTGAAAGATGAATTTCTTTCATACACAACAATCTCTAAGGATCTTTCCATATGCATTGATGAATCACAAACATAAACAGGTAAGAAACTAAGTACTATTCACCAACGAGCCATTAATTCTGGTAAAACTGAATGAAGCCATTGATGTCGTCGGTTGTTGCTCTTTGACTTTTTTTTTCTTTCAGCCTTTAATGGAGCTAGGTTTCTCTCTTTTTGTCTTAGCCATATGCACATTCGTCAATGGGGATAAGTATGCGTATTCAGGTAGAGAAAGGACCTGAGTCTCCCTATTAAATAATTAATATCTAGCCTCACATAATGGCTAGATATTAACGGATACTAAGAGAGTGATTTATCCCATAACATACTAATGCCTAACAAATAGAAAATTAAGCATCCAAAGTGTAACTAACACAGACGTTGAGATGGACTTAGTCAATTGGGCCAGCCAATGAGAAAATATCTTACAATCAACATTTTCAAATAGATTTAAAAAAAAACTACCTCTGAAATAGGCAAAATCATAAGTGAATACTTAATGATCTCTCAAAACCTTTAAATCTCAAAAAAGATAAAGATACGTAAATTAATTGTTTGTAATATGTTATGAACAATACTTTATATAACCAAAAACACTTTATATGACCAAACAACACCTTAAATAGCCTAATAGTACCTTATATAACTATGGTGCTTAAATAGCCAAACAACTTATAATACAAAAAATTTTACTCCCAAATAACATGTTATTTAAGACCTATAGGATAGAAATCCATACTTTAGGGGCTCTTGGGTCACCCAAGAACTAGTTTTCTTTAGTCGATTCAAATTAGAATCGATTCATGGGTGGACCAAACAGAGCAACCAGATGAAGTCATGTGCCAAAATCCAAATCCTTTGGTCGGGTAGTTGGGCCCTTTTATTATTTTTGAATTGATCTAGTAGTCGATTCATCTAAGATGGGTTTCCTAAAGTAGCTTAAGATGGTTTTTACCGGCTATGATATATAATTTTAAGGGGAAAGGAAGGTTACTTGGTCACGTGGACCACGTGGCTCCTGCCCATAGTCATAGAAGCATGTGAAAGTACCATGCTACCCCTATGACAAAGTTGAAATCTCATCCAAGATGATGCTTACATGTGCGTTCCCATTGGCCAACGCATGTGCAAGCTCTAGAGGCACCGATCTCTTTCCCTTTTTTTTTTTTGACACAATCTCTTTCCCTAATTTTAATTAATAAAGTTATAACTTCAAATCAAATTGGCGCAGAAATACATTAAAATAACCCATTTATCCTTTGATCTAAATGAGCTATAACAATTAATAAGTCCAAACCCATTACATTATTAAACAGAGCCTAATGACAGCCTATAAAACATACATTAACAGAATAGTGCACTAAGTTCACATATACACCAAAACATACCTGCAATACACCTAATAACAACCTTTACAGTCATTTAAAATCGATTTTAAAATCTATTCTGAAATTTTTTTCCCTTATTTATTTTATGGGTAAGAATTCTCAGTGGGAGAGTGTGGCCCCTGCACGCACATAGTGGCCAATGGGAGTGAGCGCGACGGCATCAACATGGCATCATTACCGTGGGGCGGTCATTTTGACCCCCTTTGTGTCTGGTCTGTGGGCTAGCAGGCCTGGTGTCGCGAACAAACACAAGAATGACCTGCTTTATTATTAAATGAATGGAAGAGGGTTCTCTGAGCAAGCAGGGTACTCTACACCTTCTCATGTTTTTAATTATTATTTTTCTTTTTAAAAAAAATTAAGGGAGAGAGAAAAGCTGTTTGGTCGCGTTGCCCCTCGTCAGTGCAGAGGCCAATTGGAGCACTGCCCAGACATCCACCATTGAGGGTGGGATGGTCATTTTCTCACCCCTTATGTCTGGCATAGGGGCACACAAATTGTTGTGTTGACCATCCTCTATGCTGATGTGGCAATGTAGGATTTGGCTCCTGTCCTGCAGTGGCGGGAGCTGGAGCGTCCAGCCTAGCAAAACCCCCCAAAAACAGGGGGTGGGGTGGTCATTTCACATGTGGGGTCCAGGTGGGACCCACTTGTGAAATGACCACCCTACCATTGTTTTTGCTGTGGTTTTGCTGGGCTGGACGCTCCAGCTCATGCCACTGCAGGACAGGAGCTTTTTCCGGCAATGTATGCCACATCAACTTACAAAGGCAAGTTAACTTGCTTTTCTTACAACAAGAAAACTTGTTTTGGTTATTTGAGAAATTCTCACAAGTTTTTTATACTTTCCATTAATACTTCTTATAGTATAGTTAGATATTTTGACATAAGTACAAGCTCTTTCATCACTTTTGGGAAAGTTGGGAGAAAGAAAAACTAAAGGATGGCTGAATGTGAATGTGAATGTGACTAGCAGATATACCATTGGAATTGTTGATTTTAAGGATAATTTAAATGCTCTGCTTGATCTACAGGAGATGTAAATTAGAGGTGAACTACAAATTTCATGGCTCAAGAGCTATGATTGCCACATTTAATTTGATGGAGAAATTACTTCTTTTAGTAAATAATGTATTAGTTAGGGGTGCAACGGTAAAGGTTGTTTCATTGTGGTCAAGTGGGCACGTGTTTGAGTCTGGAAACAGTTTCTCCGTGAAAGTAGGGGTAAGGTTGCGTAAATTATGACCCTCCCCAGACCCCATAATGGCGGGAGCCTCGTACACTGATATGCCATTTTTTTTAATACTATAATTTATTAGTATTATAATACATTAATATACTGGTATCCAAATTCGATTCAGTTTTAATTCCAGAATTCGCTTCCTATGCTGGATTTGGAATCAATCTGAAACTCATACCTAACCGATTTTATTTGATTTGGTTCCGATTTCGTTTTTTTGGTTCTGATTTGAATTTGACACCATTATTCACCAGAAAGTAAATCAGTTTTTTTTTAATGGTCTTATGATCCATTATTTTTTTGGAAACAAGGTACTTTAAAAATTCATGATGAGTTGAATAGTAGTTATTTCATTAGAGAATTAAACATTTCTTATTGACCTGAACTACTTCCATTGCTTCAAATCATTAAAAAGATATGGGGAAGGTATTGGTACACGGTAGATTCCGTCATCAATGCATTCAATAGGGGGTGGGGGGCTTTATGGTCATTTCGGATGGGCATTTATGCCCATCTGGCGGTACTTGATACATGCCGTGTACATGCACGACCATGTATCAAAACTTCTACCAAATATATTTCCTATATATATATATTTATTCAGAAGTCATGTTTGAGGCTACAAGTTAATTTCTAACTGGTCAGCCTTGTTTCACATACATGATGCAGAAGGAATCTATAGCTAGATTCTCATTTTAGTCTCACATTGCTCATGAAATTTTGTGAGGACTAGGTTATATACACTTATGGGAGTATAAGAATAAGGTTCCTTGAAGAGAGGTATCTCTCCTCTCCCATGGTAGGGGTTGATCTATGCATGCTTTTCACATAAATGCTAGGCTAGGATGGTGTGATGTGGTATTTATGTAGGCTTTGGGCCTGGGTTCTAGAGGTATGGATTCTGAATCTCCAAGAGAAATTGAATCATGACCACACATTATATTGAACACATCCTTTGTAAAAACACCTTGAAGGGACTCTTAACCTCTATAAATAGATGTATTTCTCCTCTCCCATGTTCGGGGTTGGTTTAGGGGTGCTTTTCACACAAGCACCAGTCCAAGACGATATGGTGTGGTATATATGTGGGCTTGGGCATGGGTTCCAAGAACTTATATTTTTGGACATAGGCTCAAGTGTTCTTGGGCCTCGTTGTAACTTATATAAGTCATGGGCTTTTGATTTTGGGCTTAGAGTTAAGCTTAAATCCGAATAGACACATTTTCTTGGAAGTGTGTCTTTTCTTTTAGACATACCCGTACATATAGGTTGCGCCTCTTCTCAGAGACACACCCATACATGAAAGAGGCATAGAGGCATGGATTTAGAATCTCCAAGAGAAATTAAATCATGACCATAGTTGTCAAGGTGCCTCCTAGGCGTCTAGGCGCTTTGGTTGACTTGGTCACCTAGGCGGGCGCGTTGGACGCTTTGGTTGCCTAATTGGTGTCGCCTTGATCTTTTACCCTCTCCACCGCCTTGGGTCGCCTAACCACCATGACAACTATGATCATGACTACACATTATATTGAATACATCCCTTGGTAAAGACATCTAAAAAGGATTTTTCACCTCTATAAATAGCGGATGTATTGGTCATTCACTTTCATTCTTGTGATAAACAAATTCAAGAATTCTTCTTTCTAGTTTTCTTTGAAGAGAGGTATCTCTCATCTCCCATGTTTGGGGTTGGTCTAGGGGTGCTTTTCATAAACACGTTAGCCCATGACGGTATGGTATGGTATATATGTGGGCTTAGGTCTGGGTTCCAAGGATTTATATTTTTGGACATGGGCTCAAGTGTTTTTGGGCCTGGTTGTTACTTATATTTATAAGTTATGGGCTTTCGATTTTCGGTCTAGAGTTGAGCCTAAATCCGAATAGACACATTTAAGGTGTGGTATATATGGACTTGGGCATGGGTTCCAAGAACTATTTTTGGATACGGGCTTAAGTGTTATTGGGCCTAGAGTTATCCTTAAATCCGAATACACACATTTTCTTGCAAATGTGTCTTTTCTTTTAGATATACGCTTACATATGGGTTGTGTCTCTTCTCAGAGACACACTTATGTGGGAGAAACCTAGAGGCATGAATTTGGAATCTCCAAGGGAAATTGAATCATGACTACACATCATATTGGATACATCTCTTTATGAAGACACCTTGAAGGGACCCTTTACCTCTATAACTAAAGGGTGTATTGGCCATTCACTTTCATTATTGTGATAAACAAATTCAAGCATTCTTCTCTCTAGTTTTCTTCTCTATGGTTTTGTTGAGTGTCGAGCACAACCTTTAGTGTCCTTAGCTGGCCTAGTGAGTGGGTGCATGACTACCAGCTAGCCTCACTATTTAAGGGTTATTTTATCTTGGGGGTTGATTGATAAGTAAATCCGTTTGCACCAAGATGGCTCTACAACTTTAAGCAGAGTAATCATTTGGTTCAATTCAACTCATTAAAGAGTCGTAGAATCCAATTACAAAATACAAATATAAAAAAGTTTCTACACTCTCCTTCAATTGGTGGACATTGTTATAACCTCTTTGTCTCCTCCAGTCCTTTGCCCGGCCCAGTTCCCCAGTTCCTCTAACACAACTGTCTACATATATGCTTGTGTTCGTATATGTCTAGGCAGTTTCTTATATATTTTGTAGCCTTCTTTTTATTCACATATAGCTGAGAATATTTCCTCTTGTTGCAGGACCGAAGTTTCTCTGCATCTGATTCATTTCCATATAGTTGTTTAAGCTGAAGCTTCAATAGGCATGGCACATTTTTCACCTAACTAAGAACAACAGCTTAACTGCTAATGTATAAAATCTAATTCGAAGACATAAGATTCAAATATATGGCTCTTATTCTATTGATAATCAAGCTCAATCAAGGGTGACAAGCTCAGGCAGCAATCTAAAGAATGGGTTCACCAGATTTGCAAGTTGTCCATCTTAATGGATTTCTTTTGACATTTTTGTTGGCTATTCAAATGGCTATGATTTAGAATTTTCATCTAAATAATTAGTGGCATTTTTGTTCTTTTTGTATTGATTTTCAGCTAGATAGTCAGTGGCATTTTCGTAACTTCACGTAAATTTGTGTTTACTTTTGATTAAAGTATTTTTGTAATGGGAAAAGAATATCATGGTGTGTACTTCTTTCTCTCTCTTCCCTGATCATGTGGGTCCCTTTATATACACACAACATTCAACATCCCTTCCCATGCATCCATTGGTTTGATGTGGGAGATGCCATTATATGCGAAAGGGATGTCGATCCCCTCCCATTGTGTACTTCATGTAAATTTGGGCCTGATGCTTTGAATTCCTTTGAAATAGAACTTTAAAAAGAGGTAGTGATTTCAATGTTACAGCTCGAATGTAGCTAAGATTTATAGTTAAATTTTCTCTTATGTGATTCGTATGTAACAAAAAGGGTTTTCAAGGAAGGTATTTTTTTTTTATTTTTTTTTTTTATGCTTTCGAGTATACATGTGAAATGACAAGATTTTACCATCACTAAAAGAAAAAATATATTACATTAGGAGAGCAAAAAAATAAAATGACACCTTAAAATTTTATTTTTATAGGTTCACATCTAGTCCATCACATTTAGTTAGGATAAAGTTGAGTTTTATTTTTAGGGTAAAACTTTTTTGAAGGTGCCCTTCTTCATAAGTTTATTGTGGCAGTCTAAATACCTATCACCTGATAGATTGGATGGTGCATTTGTGGGGAATATGTGTTAAGAATTAACAACACATCAAAACAACGATTTGTAAAGGAAAAACGAAAGTAGAATTAGAGAGAGAGAGAGAACAAAAGGATTTACGTGATTCACCCAAGATGGGTTACATCCAAGGTTGAGCGATAATCAGGGCTTCCACTATTCTAATGAAGAAAATACTTAAACCCTCACACACCACCTCCTTAAGAGATAACCCTGGTACCGCATTTTGCACAATACAATAAAGAGAAACCCTAATCTCCGAAAGTCCAAAATTGCCCCGCAGTATAAATGACTCCCAAAAATTCAGCTCAGAGGCTCCCGCCCCCAAACCTTGGGCCCACTCAACGGTGAGTGGGACTACTGATATTGAAGAAAAATCACCAGTACTTCCTAGGTTAAATTGAGATCATGCTTCACTATTAACAATATGTAAACCTCAAGGTCCCCAATCCACATGTAAAATTTAGCCTAAACAAAGTTCTCCTAGCGGCAAATTTAAAGTTTGAATTTTTGTTTTGGTGGTAAACATGAAGTTCGAAAATTTATGACTATAAAATAATACGTAAAAATGGACAAAGATATTTAGTCGAATTATGCTTTGATATTTCAATATTTGACACATGATTAATTTAGACCATTATTATCTATCCAATAGTCAGAATTATCATATAACGAGTCCTTCTAATGTAATAAAAATGGACTCTTTTGGTAAGCTTACCAAAGCAGAAGTGTTTAAAAGAATTTTCTGATTTTTATTTGTCTAGCTAGATTTTATTCTGTATATTTATGGCATGTGTCATGTACAAAAGGTATAAAATGGCATGCAACATTGAGTACTTTAATAAGTACAACAAGTCTAAAAATATTTCTTCTTCATACATCAGCCATTTTGTTTGTTTCCTGATCAATTTGCATTTAAAACAAATACAAGCATAATTAAAAAAGAAAATCAAACTCAATTTTGTCCCCTCGTGTCCCCAATGATGTGTGGAAATGTCACTTCATTGAATTATTACCACTTTCACCATAGAAAGTAATAGCTAAATAACAAACCTGAATGTTAAGAATCCAAACAAATTTTCATTTTTGGACTCCACTTCTTATTATTGGAATCAAGGCATGGAGCTAGCTTTCTATGGCAAATAAGTCAATGGTCGTAGTTCAGCATTCTAACAAGTGTGTCATGCTTAAGGGCACCAATGGGGGCGTGGGATGAAGTATCATATAGGAGGGGCAAAGGGGTTATTTCACAAAAAGAGGGTAAGAGAAACTTACATGTCATGAAATGAAATATTGAGAATCCAAGGCTATTACTCAACTAAAAATTAAAAAAAACCAAGGATTCTATTCAGTACCGGGCGAGAGAAGGCGGGAGAGGGTAACAGGAGGGTATTTTAGGAACATACTAAAACCCTATAGGGATTTGAGAACCCTAGGATGGTGGGCAAACTGTACTCTATAGGTAGAGGGAAACTTAGTCCAATTTGATATAAGATTAATTCAAGACTGAGTTATTCTTCAGCCACAATGAATGAGAATCCATTCACCTGGACTTTAGATGTGCATGGGAGGGTATTTTGAGGAACATACTAAAACCTTATAGCGGTTTGTGAACCCTAGGATGGCATGGTGAACCCTCATCATGTGGTAAAGAAAAACTTTCTCATTTGTTAAATATGCAACAATCGAAATTATCATATCATTCTTCCATGTGACAAAACTAAGCAAAACTTGCCCTTTAGAATGCAATTATAGTCAAATCAGTTTCGAGCTCTGACAGCCAAAAATGAACAGCTCTTTAATGCCACTTCAGAGCCTCATTGCGAAACTTGATACTGTAATACTAATGGTTCGGATTGGTCCATAATTGTTGGAATTTTTCAAAATATTGATGTGGACTTTAGTCCCACATCGGCTATGAAAGGAAAGCTCATTGGGTTTATATGTGTTAGTAGTTAGTAGTTATTATTATCACATGTAATGCTAGAAGAGATTGTACGGTGCATTTGCGAGCGAGGACGATGATCGTCCGAGCGCGTACGCGTACGCGCATGGGTGAGACGCAATGTGGCGCTTTGATGGCACACTCTGCACTTCGCACGTGCGCATCGTCACAGTATGTCGCTTTAATTCTCTCAGTCCATATATCAAAAAAATCTCTGATAGCTTCACAGTGTCATTGTCTCTGCAACCAGTAACAATCCGCCTGATTTATCTTGGGAGGCAGGTTTGCTGCAACCCTTTGCAGGATTAGGAGGGTGCAAATACTGTCTTAAGGACAGAACGATTTCGTTCGACTCAGGCCATCTTTCTATCCTCTCATTTTTGTTTCGGCTTTCTAACAATAATCCTAGCTGAAATGGAAATTAACAATTTCTAGGTTGATTTCGCATTCTGGATGAAAAAGTTTTTATCACCCGAGAATGCGAAATCGACCTAGAATGCATACCAAACATAGCCTAAGAATTATCTCTCTCTCTCAGAGGATGCCAATAAAATAAAAAAAATATAAAAATCAATTGATCATAGTTGGAATCTAAAATAGATACTGAAACAATAAAAAAAAAAAAAAAAAAAAGTATGAATATTCAAAATTTTTACTCTGAGAGTGATAGACAGAGAGAGTGATAGGCAGAGATATTGTAGCCAAGCCCAAGAGTTATTTTCAAATTTCATAATCCAAAGAGCTAAGAGAGGCAGATACTTAAAAGTTGATGTCAGAGTTCCCTGCTGTCACCCAAACATCATCATATCCTTCATTTCTTCAACTTCCCTCTCTTTATATATAGCCGTTTAGTCCCCAAGAGAGATGGATTAAGAACAGAGCAAACAAAGAAGCCATTAGTTCTCATGGCTTCTTCTTCTTCTGTGCAGTGCCCACCGTTCGGGTTCTCTGCTCAGTACTATCATGTTGGCCCCGATGGAAGCTGTATCCGGCAGACTAGCTTTTTTGAGGGTAACGCATCTCTCAATCAAGCTGTTGGGTATTCTGTTATTTTGGGTTTTGGAGCTTTCTTTGCCTTCTTCACCTCTTTCCTGGTATGTATGGAACTTTGGAGCTTTTCATTCTTTCTTTTTGACATCTATTTTGAGTGTTTGTTTCTGAGTTTGTATTCTCTGTTTTTAATGGCGTCCAACCCAAAACACCGAGTTCCAGGGTGGAGAGACCCTTCCAAGATTATAAGTCAAACATCGCACACTACCTGACCGATGTGGAACTAAACTCCCCTTCCATTCGTGACCATGAAACGTATTCACTGCATTAGTTTTTCACTGAATTGAGTGACTTTGGTGGGATCAATAAAAATGGATGGTTTTGAAAAGAAAAAAAGAGACTAAATTGGGGGGTGGGGGGGGGGGAGGCATAACTGCATGTTTGGACGTAGGGATGACTCTGAATTGGTCAGGGTAAATCTGGTTCTGTTGTTATGATTGACTATGGGTCACTAGGAGGAGTGAGGTTAGTGTGGGGTGTCTTCCTAGGTGGGACCCACTTAAAAAACTGCTTGTTACATACTGCTATTATTATTTGTTGTTATTTTTGTCATTAGTGTTGTTCTTATTAATCATTAGTCAGTATTTTTGTGTACCTTCATATATTTATTTCCCATTTAATAAAGTTGCTAATATAATTGATATTAAAAATAAAAATTTCTTCATATATGAGTGAAGAGAATCTAGCCATTGGGGTGTCATTATTCTCTCTACACCCTATGGTTAAAATTTCAAAAATGCCCTTGACACTGATCCTAGAGTCCAATCCAACCACTAGAATCTGTGGATTAAGAGATTCTCTTTTCACGACAAGTAAAGGAAGACTCGGCCCTGATAGTCTCAGGCTGTGTTTGGTATGCATTTTTTAAATAAATTCCGGGTTTAGAATGCATTCTGAAGCTTTCTATTTTCTCACTTTAGAACGTTATAGACCCAGAATCTATTCCGAGAATGCATACCAAACACAACCTTAATCTTTGACATTTTTTGTCATTCTAGCAGTTTTCATAATGATCATAAGGAAGCAATTCAAAGTGATCACACACACAAAGCACATCAGTGTCATAAAATTGAAAAAATTCTAGCAAAATATGCAAAACAAAGGCTAGTGTAGTTCTCTCTTTCTATGGTAAAAATCTCTAGGTTACTTCCATAAAGCATCAATTTTGGACCAAGTTTCAACTCCTATGATTTTAGGTATTTTGTGGAGATTTTCAATTCAAGAAATCACTGGTATTGGATGAAGAGACCTTTCAAATTCTGATGATGCTGCCAATCTTATTATATTAAGATCCTCTTCTAGGTTCCTTGAAACTGTTTCTGAATGAGAAATATATGAATGGACAAGTTGAGTTGACTACCAAGTACCAAAAAATGGCTTCTTGGGTTCAATCAATGCTGAACATAAGCATGAAAGAAAGTTATATGCCACAGTGGAATTAGCATTCTTTCTAGTTCTCTATTTTTCCACTTATTAAGCTCAACTTTTCTATTTTAATCAATAAAATCTGGAGAAAAAAAAAATGCAAACAAAGTATATTTTTGCCAATGTGATAGTTTGGATTAGTCCCCAAGAGTTCTTTTCCTCAATATCAGAATTTTTGGGGTGCTCAGTTCAGTGTAGGAATAAAGAAGATCAAATCTCTATCTTTAATTGAACTCAGATCATGCTTCTTCTGAGTCTAATTTAACTCAATTTCATTTTCTCTTCTTTGCTTAATAATGTCAAGTGTCTGTTCTTTTGATTTTTTTTTTTTAATATATTGTATCTTCTATAATTAGGTATGGCTTGAGAAGCGATATTCAGGGGCACAACACACATCTGAATGGTTCAATACTGCAGGAAGAACTGTTAAAACAGGACTCATTGCTAGTGTCATAGTTTCTCAGGTAACATGCTTCTGTGCCGGTAGTCACCTGTAGGCGCTGTAGCTGAATTGGAATAAATTACAATGGGAACTTAACATTTTTTTTGATATTTGGATTCTTAAAGTGGACTTATGCTGCTACAATCTTGCAAAGCTCCAATGTAGCCTGGGAGTATGGTGTTAGTGGTCCTTACTGGTATGCAAGTGGTGCCACTGTTCAGGTCTGTCATACAATCTTATGTCATATGTATTGAAGTGATACAATTGCTCTCTTCTTTCTTGGGGATACATGAAAAAAATCATATAATGGTTTACTTTTTCTACGAGACAGGTACTCATGTTTGGTATTATCGCAATAGAGATCAAACGAAAGGCTCCTCATGCTCATACAGTCTGTGAAATAGTAAGAGCTCGGTAAGTTTTATATACTACTAATTGCATGACATAGTATGTATTAGTTACCAGATGATAAATTTAGCTCTCCTGTATTTTGATTGAAATCTCTCACTCCCTCTTTCAGATGGGGACCTAAAGCTCATATCGTCTTCCTTTGCTTCTGCTTCATGACAAATATTATTACAACGGCCAATCTTATTCTTGGTGGTTCTGCGGTTGTCAATGCTCTTACTGGGGTCAACATTTATGCTGCAAGCTTTCTAATCCCTCTTGGTGTCATGGTCTACACATTGGCTGGGGGACTAAAAGCTACTTTCTTGGCTAGCTATATACATTCTGTTATAGGTACAATACCTGAACTTTTTGCAATCTCTGATATGTGTTAATTTAGATAAGATTAGTTAAAATCAAAAGAGGCCTATATTTTTTATCTATACTGTTTGAGGTTTAATAAACTAATTTCATGATGTATTGCTCTATCAGTGCATGCGATTTTGGTCATCTTTGTATACCTGGTTTACACAGCAAGTAGCAAGCTGGGTAGTCCAACAGTCGTCTTCAATCAACTCATGGAAGTTACCAGCAAATCAAGAATATGTCAAGAGCCAATTTCTCATGCTGGACAGGCCTGTGGACCTGTTAGTGGGAACTACAATGGATCCTACCTAACAATGTTAAGTTCTGGTGGTCTTATTTTTGGAGTTATCCAAGTCATTGTCAATTTTGCCACTGTTTGCGCGGACAATGTAAGTTTTATTTGTTCTTCTGGAGATACTTTCTCAATATCTGTTATAAATATTTTCAGGTTGACCCTAACTTTATTTTCATATCACAATTTGACTGCTTCAGTTCATTGGTTTAAGCGGGAGACTACTCAATCAATAGTTAAGTAACTTTATTTTCTTATAACTGTTTAAATTTTTGACTTTGGTACCTCAGGGATTTTGGATGAGTGCCATTGCTGCACGACCTTCATCAACTCACAAGGGCTACTTGTTGGGTGGCTTGGTTTGGTTTGCAGTGCCTTTCTCTTTGGCTACATCACTCGGTTTAGGAGCCTTAGCTCTTGATCTACCAATAACAGCAAGTGAGGCCAGTCGTGGACTTGTTCCTCCTGCTATAGCTATAGCTTTGATGGGAAAAGCAGGGTCATTTATACTTCTTACCATGCTTTTTATGTGAGTCTCACTTCCCTTCAGAGCTTTATCGTTTATTTCCATCATTTTCTTTTCACATTTCATTATTTTTTTGGAATTAAGAGAACTATATAATCTTTCACAGAGGGAAATGGAGGACAAGTAGTTCATGGGAGTATAAATTTTCCTTTTTGATATATTGTCTGTTTCTTCACTCCTTTCAAGTACCATTACACAACCTCTTTTAATGAGTTGCAGAGCTTTTTGCTCTGTTTACATCTTCTTCAAGTAGGGTTAAGATCAACAACCAATAGTATTTTCAGATATAGTGTGCAAGGTGATTCTTCCCAATTCACTGATCTGGATGTATGCAGTATTGGTGGGTTAGAATAGAGATATAACATTCAACTCATCTCAGCCTTTTCCCAACTAAATGGGTTGTCCTTTTTCTCCAATCAGAAAAACTATACTGGTTACTAGTCCTAAGCTATGCATGTCTTTCCTCACCACTTCTCCTAGAGTCATTTCAGGCTTACCCCGGCTCTTTTCACCCCTTCAATCTGAATGAAATCACCCCTCCACACTGGACATTCAAAGGCCTCCGTTGCATATATCCATGCCACCTCAAACGACTTTCTCATAACTTATCATGTATCGGAGCTGCACCTAAACTAGCTCTAATTTGTTCATTCCTTTTTTTTATATTTTTTTTTAGTTTTGCCCCTCATCTGTCTCAACATCCTCATTTCAGCCACACTAGGTTTGTTTATATGTTCGTTTTTTTACTACCCAACATTCAGATCCATACATCATAAATGAGCTTGATATGCCTTTCCAACAAGAAACTTGCTGAGAAAAAGGACCAAACTTGCAATAGATGTTTAATATGTATTTATGCATAGATATAATCTCAGTGAAGAAAAATAGGTCCACATGTGCTTTATCAAAATTTATGTTCTGTTTTCAGGGCTGTGACATCCGGTGGCTCTGCTGAGCTAATTGCTGTTTCTTCCTTGTTCACATATGACATATACCGGACCTATATCAATCCAAATGCAACTGGAAAGCAAATTCTGAAAGCTTCGAGGTTTGCCATTCTGACCTTCGGATGTTTGATGGGAGTGCTAGCAGTGATACTGAATATGGCAGGAGTTTCATTGGGCTGGATGTATCTAGCCATGGGAGTTATCATTGGTTCAGCTTTTATACCTCTAGCTTACTTGCTTCTATGGAAGAAGGCAAATGCATCAGGTGCCATTGCTGGAATGATCACTGGCTGCATTTGTGGAGTTATCACATGGTTAACAATGACAAAAATAGTGTATGGCCGAGTAAATCTTGACACTACCGGCAGGAATGGAGTAACACTTGCTGGAAACATTGTCTCTATAGTGACTAGTGGAGTTATCCATACTGTGTCTAGTCTTCTGTGGCCACAGAATTATGATTGGGAGAGCACCAAGCAGATAACCATGGTTGAAAAGGATATTAGTGATTTGCCAGATGAAGAATTCAAGGAGGAAAAGCTGAAAATTGCAAAAGCTTGGGTATTAAAATGGAGTATCTGTTTCACTATTGTGATTTTGATATTGTGGCCTGTTCTCTCTCTTCCAGCAAGTAAGTTCATCTATGACTTCTTCTTAGTTGATCTAGATACTTGGATGAATTCCCATCAAGCTTTCAAAACATTCCTAACACTTTACCATAAATCATATCTTTATATCTTTCCTGGCAGTTTGGATTCTCAGAGGTCCAAACAGAGCTTACACTAAAACATGTCATTTGCACTTGAATTAGTTGGCTTTGGAACTATATATTTAGCAATGCTTTTCCATAGATTTCTGCAAGATATATTGTTCTAAATCTATTTATCTCTTTTGCAGAAAGCTTCAATTTGGGATACTTCACATTTTGGGTTATCATTGCAATAGCATGGGGTACCATTGGTACTGTTGTGATTATTGCTTTGCCCTTGATTGAAAGCAGGGATACAATCAAATCTATTTTGATCGGCATTTTTAAAGATCTTATTCCCAATGTAAAGATTGAAGAAAAACTACGTACAATCACGTCAACAGTAAACAAAAGCTGAACAAATTTTCTTATTAGAGAAAGAGAAGGCCAAGAAACATGAAAAATTAGAGCAACAAACTGAAGATGTTTTAATCAGAGACATAATAGTCTTCTCATATAAACTATTTTGTTATTGATACTTTGGAAGCTTATACTGCTGTTCAGATTTCCAAAAAAAAATGGAAAATTATCAAATGAAGTGGTTGCTTGTGTTGCAACTTCTTCTAAATAAGGATATGTGCTCAGGGGGCCTAACCTTAGTGATCAAAGTTATACTTATCTTCTAGCTTTGTGATCTAAGCCTTTGTTATTGTTCAATGGAAATTGAAAATCTTGTTGGTTCAGAGATCCTTATCCTTTCTGTATTTTTATACCTTGTAAGCAAAAATTGAAATCTTTTGCTCCAAGATAGATGAGTAGACACCAAGCCTTTTCTCCCTTGTATTAATTTCATGTGCATATACGTTTACTAGGCCAGAGAGGGCTGGTTCAAGGCCCTACTTTGTGTGTTACTTGTGTGGGGGTTAACCAAAGGGCTTTAGCAATATTCACATTAGTTTGGAAAGATGTTCACATTGGTGAATGTAATCCCTATTTAAAATTTTCAAACAGTTGATCTTACCTTATGTAGCATTAGGGTATTCGAATCAATCAAAGGGGTGGTTTAGGATTACCTGATAATCTACAAGCGTAGATTCAATCCAGAGACCACTCAAACTTGAAGAAATTTCCTTCCACAAGCAACTATTGCTTAGAACCAGTAGCAAAAACTCTCTCCTCACAGTCTAGGGTTCAAAACCTAATTACCAAAACCCAGAGAGAGAGAGAGAGAGAGAAAGAGGGAGAATATCCTATGATGGGGATCCCCTCCTCTCTCCCTTATAGCATGTGGTGTCCAATTTTCTTGCATCTCTCAAATTATCAAGTGGTGGGATCCTATTAAGTAATCCTACCAAGGCATCATTGTATGTGTGACTCTTTCTTTATTTCCTAAACAAAGATAATTGTAGATAAAGGGCACCTAAAAATGAGATAACATAAAAGCCCTAAAGAGATAGTTTTATGATTTAGTCCCTCTATTTTATAATATCGCATAGTGGATCTACGGACATGAAATTTATTACTTTCGCCACCTCAGTCAATCACATCATCATATACAAAGAATCTAGACCTTCAATTGGGCATAAAAGTAGTATCTAAAACTTTTAGGAAATAATTAATAATAAATAATAATATTAATTTTAAGGGAAAAAGAACGATGCTTGGTCGCGTGGATTCTGCGCTCAGACACAAGAGTACGCAAAATTATTGTGTGTGCCTCTTGAAATAAAAAATCACATGCATGTTGATGCCCCTGCGCATGCTCTCATTGGTCCCTGTGCTGGTGCAGGGGTTACGCAACCGTGCAACGATCTCTTACCCTAATTTTAAATTATTTTGTAAACTATTTATAAAATATACCACCATGCCCTAGAATTTCATCCTACAATGGTTTGATATATCTCCCTGATGTGGGAATCGATGGCATGCACGTGTATGAAATACAATCTGAACCAACCCTGGACATGAGGGAGAAGAGAAACGGAGATACCTCTTTTCAAGGAACCCTACTCTTAGATTCCCATTCTTATTAACGACTGGACATCTTCTCCCACGTTTGATGTGGGATTAAACTTCTCATATAAAAAAAGCCTCTCAAAAGCAACACCAAAACCAAAAATAAGTGGGAGGGAAAATCCACAAACCACAAAAAAGATATTTTGAAACTTCTTTTAATAGAACATTTTCCAATTAACACTTGTTTTTTGGGCCCTATGGGATTTTAACGGCCTTTCAGAATCAGCCTACAAACCCATGCGATGGAATACAAAACATCCTACCCCTGCAACCAGCCTTGGTCTTCTATCTTGGTTCTCAAACGGTTTCTAAAACTTGTAAATATGGTTAAGCATGCAGTCTTGATTGGCCTTGTCCTTCTATCTTGCAATTTTTTGAACGCTGTCTGAAACTTGTAAACTTGGCCAGGCATGCCGTGTTGAATGGCCTTGACCTTATACCTTGGAATTTCAAACACTTTTTGAAACTTGTAAATATGGCCAGTCGTGCAGCAGTCTTGGACCAGATTACCTGACTGGGAAAACTCGTGGCCAGAAATTTTATTTAGGCCCAACACATTCTACACACCGATTGAAGAACCCATTAATACAACGATGCAAAAAACAAGAATGGAAACCGCAAGCAAACAATCATACATTGCACACTAGGATTTACGTGATTCGATAAAATTGCCTACGTCCACAATGAGATGAGATCTGTTTCACTATTAATGGAGAATAGGGTTACAGCCGCTAGTCCTCACACCTCTCTCAGATTGCGTTACAGAGAAAGAACCCTCACTACAAATTTATAACGAAACCTTACACATAAATTTTACCGAAATACCTATCTAGCCCTAAAAATTTTTTGTCGGCGCTACCGCCTCTGAACCCCTGCATGGACCCACTAGTTCGTTGAGGCCTCGGCAGTATAGTAGATTAACACGAAAGGTAGGTCAATTCCTTTGGACTCTTAACGGCCCTTTGGAGGCCACTAAGAGGCCAGAGTTATTAGTTTTCACAGTGCAGCCTTGAGAGGTGGACTTAATGCGTCGGGGTGCTCTACTACTGAGCTGCCTGTACTGCTGTGTGCGCCCTACACACAGCAAGGCATGAAAAGACCGTCTTACCCCCGCTCGAGCGCTTTGCCCGAGCGGGAGTAAAGCGGTCTTTTTCTCCTTACTATGTGTGGGGCACATGGCAGTAAGGGCAGTTCGGAAGTAGAGGATCCGGATCCAGACTCGGTAGGATATGTAAACTAAAATTATCGAGATCTAACTAATTTAAAGCCGCCACTCGCTCCCATTGCTCCCACCTCTTAAGGGTGGTTTTGTTCATGGATGTATAGTTTTTCTCTTGTGGCTTTCCCCAGCCTTTCTTGTAAGGGGTCCCTTTAATTTATTGTGCTTGGTTGAATATATTGATTATTCAACACCCCCCCCCCCCCCCCCCTCCCCCTTCAAAAAAAAATCTCATTTACACTAAAAACTCGAAAATGGATCACAGATTTAGAATATTTCTATCAATGGTGGAAGCTAGAACAAACTGATAGAAGAAATGATCCAACTTACAACAAATTTTATTCTTTAATGGTAGGGCAATTAGATTCAAAATCAAAGACAATGGATATATAGGAGCTGAGGATCAATTTTGTGTTGCAATCCCATTCTTCAGATACTGAACAAACTCAATTATGTAGTGCCCTTGATGCAGGGTCGGATGGTTGACAACAGCAGCAGCAGCAGCAGCTTCTGCTGCTTTGAGGCCTATCTGGTTCCCTTCTTCTGAGACCATGGCTTGCCTCAGAGACACAGCAATGGCATGCCTAGTAAACAACCCATCTTCATTTTGTTCAACTTGGACAGCCAAACCCTTGTCCACCAACAACCTTGCATTGAAAATTTGATCATAAACCATGGGCATGACAATGAGACGATGAGCATAGAGGAGATTCTCTATGAAAGAACCCCAACCAGCATGGAACAAAGATCCTCCAATGGCAGGATTGGCCAGAATCTCCACTTGAGGAGCCCATCCCCTGCACACCAAACCTCGGCCGGCTGTGTTGTTTATGAAGCTTGGAGGTAAAATGTCCTCCTGTTCATCTGGTTTGATGATGAGTGACCATAAGAATGGCAGATTAGAAAGCTCTAATCCATAAGCTATCTCATGAACTTGATCTTTGCTTAATTTACATGTACTTCCAAACCCTACAAACACAACAGATTTGGGTTTTTGTTGATCAAGCCAATTAAATGTTTTAAGCCACTCCTCACCATAATCCCTTCCCCGTGGCTGATTCGGTGGAAATAACCACCCCACAGGAATAACTGGCTTCTGCAATATCTTGCTAAGTACTTCTAAATACTCACCTTCAATTTCCTTGCAACTACGAATGGCCACGACCTTGCAACTTTTTAGGATTTTACCCACTCGTTCACCCATCCCTCCATTGAAAAATAGATAATAATAGGCATTGGCTTCAGGGCCACGCCGGACTGCAACGGATGATGGAAAATTGACCCACGGAGGTGGTGATGTCAGAGATTCCGGCGACGGACGTACCTTCTTTAAGCCATCTCCCGTCATACACTCCGGTGGTCCGTTAAAGACCATGGTGGCGGCAGAGATGACAGAAAAGCAGAAAACAGGAATATGGAAATTGTCGGCAATTTCAATCGCCCAATTAGGAAAGATATCAACGCCTATCCAATTGGGTGATTCATTGGCGATGAATTGCTTAAAGGGATGACACAAGAGATCATACGCAGCCCTTAAGTCCTTCTCTTTATCTAAAGAAATGTCGAAGGTGGCCTCGGCACCCTCCGGCAAGGAACCGCCGACCAATACTGGCATCGGAAATGCTACCAAGTTTATGAAAGTAGATAGTTCTGATGGTAGTTTGGGGAGTCTTTGGATGTTTCTAGTGGTAGAAATTAAGGAGACACGGATTCCAGCTTTGGCTAAGGCAAGAGAGAGATGGAAGAATGGAACCAAGTGGCCAAGGCCTGCATATGGAACCAGAGCTACATGCAAATCTTTAGCCATTTTGATTTTTGAGAGGACTTAATTTCCACAGCGTAATTGGTTGCTTTTATTAATGGGGTGATACACACCCCCAGGCCCCAACACAAGGGATCACAAATTATTAATTCAGAGATAAGGCTTTCTCTAAAGATAAGGTAATCAATGGCCTACTTTTTTCGTGATACATTACACACCGACATTACTCTCTCCTGAGAGATCAAGCTTTTCTCTCTGTGAGATATATGGTTAATCTTCAGTAGTCAAGCGCTATACGTCCGGGCTTCATCAGGTTGTTTTTTGAGGTTATGATCATAAGGATGTACATGGATTGAATTCGGTCAGATAGTGGCATTATCATATATGTATTCGATTATAATTGAACAGATTCGGATAGTTTTCGGATAGTGATTTTTTTAATACAGATTCTCCTAAATGCATATGACGCTGATGAATACAAATTCTCCTAAATGCATATGACGCTGATGAATACAAATTTTTGACTATACATTGACATCTTAACCGTTTTGTTGATGACGGTTAGGGCTGAGACTTGAGAGTTCAATAACTACCCTTTCTTCTACTCTTCTTTTTTTAATTTTATTTATTTATAGGTCCTACTCTATTCTATTCTAAGGGGAGCGAAGGTGTGAACCAAGAGGATTGAACCCAAGACCTCCTGGTAGCAATGGGCTTTGATTTTCTTACTTTTTTACTTTTGATTTTATCTTGTATTTATTTTAATAGATATGTGATTCCCTGCATCACATTGCATAAAACAATATATATAAACCAATAGAAAACTTGAAAAAGAATCACATTATCTTAACTTATAAAATTATAAAAATAAGAAAACAAAATCCAATAAAATAACTTAATCGGATAGACAGACACATATATATATTTCAAACATTTTATTGACATTGGATTACTAAACGAATCGGATAATAATCAGGCAGATATGGGCATTATCATATTCGTATCCGATTAGTTTTCAGATAGATTTGGATTCTCCTAAACGGATACGAATGCGGCTCGAATATGGATTTTTGAATATCCGTTGACATCCTTATATGATCCTCTCTTTTTGATGTTTGTTTGCTGGTTTCCTCTTAAGCTTGTTTAAAGAAAATCAGGTTATTTTTTGAATTGTAATCTCTAGTGTAATCTGTTGCTGCCAAGATCCACAAGGTGAACCTGCACACCATCAAGAGACAGCGGAAGATCTAACCAGAGTGGGCTTTGGGGGACTCTCCGATGTCTAAGTCAGATCTCAGAGAAACAGCAGTTGCAGAGCTAAGACGTACAAAAAGAATAGTAGACCCACAATAAAATGGTTTCACCCCTTGTCTTCTAGTTATCGCGGTTGTATTTATGTTCCCCAAGAAGGAATGTATTAAGTCCACGTAAGCTTCAGGCCCAAGTGGTTCTGGGCTTATGTTTGGCATGCCTTTCTTTAGTAGAGACTCTAACCATCTTGCAAGTGGCGTCGTGGAGAATCTCAAGTTGAGTGGCCACATGGGATGATTCGGTCATTGTGAACTTGGTTAGGGGAATCTTAGCCTTAATGGCGTCCTCGTGCTCTTAAACCGATCACAAGTGGAGTTATTCACGCGATTTGAATCCTCTACTGCCGCCTGCCTGTCTTGCGCCGTGCTGCGTAGACACAGTAATGTGTGCAATTACCGCCTTACCCTTGCCCGAGCACCTTGCCCCAAGTGGGGGTAAGGCGATAATTGTGCGCCTTGCTGTGTTTGCATCGGACGGACAATCGGCAGTAGAGTGTCTGGATCGGTTTCAAGCTGAGACTCTTGACACGTGCTTTTTTTTTGGGGGGGGGAGGGGTAAAACTACATATAGCAATTTGGAGGAAAGATTTTAGCCACGCATAGGTAATTGGTAGGACTGAAATAAGAAATCCACCTACATATATATATATATATATATATATATATATATATATATATATATATATATATATATATTTTGGGTAAGAAAGCATTCTATTCAGAAACGGGAGTACACATGGTGTTCTAGAGAAGGTCTCCACCAAGCACGGAGTGGAATTAGGCCAAACCTTTGATCCCGTAGTGGCCTTTCGGGTTAAGGAATCCGCAACAATGTTGGATTCCCTAGAAATATGCAAGAAATGGCATTCAAGAAAGTAGGAGGAGAGGCACACAATATCTGATATAATGGGCTGAGAATCAAGAGGAGCCTGAGCTGATGTAGTGATGAGCTTCACCAGATCTTGACAATCAGATTCCACAACGACATAATCTTGGTAGTGGGCAATGGCTTCCAGCATGCCCACATGCATGGCCAGAGCCTCTCCTTCAAGAATTGACTGAATGTTGGAACTCTTGAACTTAGCCACAAGAGGCATTCCTCTATGATCTCTAATGATAACGCCAAGTCCAATACGGTTTTGGGTCTTCTTCCATGAGGCATCCACGTTAATTTTGACAAAGGGAGGCTGAGGGGGGGGTCCAATTCTCCACTCTATCACCTGTAGGAGCTGGCATATTTGGGGTGATTTGTTGCACAGAGAAGGAATCCCAAAATTCTTTATGAGCTCTAGACGGTTCTGTAATGACTCCTACTGGATCCCAGTTCTTTCTGGAAAATATGGAATCGTTTCTGGCTTTCCACAAGGTCCATGCCATAAAAGCGCAATAGCTCTTGGGCTCTCTGCTACCCTTTTCCCCCAACAAGTTGAACTCCCTCCATCCTTCGATCCATTCACCTATACTGACATACACTTTTTTTTTTGGTATAACCTATATTGACAGTCTGACATACACATGGGAGGTGCCCAAGGAGAGGAATGGGGGCAATTATCCCCCTTCATAATTATTTTTGGGTCAAGGATCACGATCACTAGTCGGCACAAACATGGTAAAGGGCTTGTTTTTTGGGGGCATTTTGGACCAAAGGTTACGTGTTTGAGGGTATTTTGGACGTACAATAGGGGCTGGAGTAATGATTCCAACTATGTTGTCTCTTCCAACCAAGAAAATGATTAACTGCATTGTGTGGCTAGAATTAAAAAGCACAAAACTTGATCAGATTTTTCCTACATCATAAGGCCTTGTATGTTTGATAGAAAAGTGGGCTGGGAATAAAGGGGTGGGACCTCTGTTAGTTAAAACGCGAGTAAAACGCCATCCCTTTTTTTAACGTTTAAAACGTGAACTGCCGAACTGATCTTAAAGAGTCGGTAAAAAACGTGAATGGCTGAAGAAGAAGTTCTAAATGTGTTTAAAATGCGTGTTCTGTATTTTTCAATTAAAAAAAAGGCACTTGCAAATAACCATTCCCAAAAGCCCATCGGTTCTTACCCACTTGTCAAAAATTGAAACTCCCTCCAATACCCCATCTTGACGGACCTTGTTGCATATAGGTTGTCATTGTTGGCAACCATGAGCAGAGCAGTGATGAGATGTCCAGTGTTGAGGCTATGACAGTGTCCAGTGGCTTAGGAAATTTTGTTTGGTAGCAGTTCAGAGCATTGCAAGCATGGAAGCAGTGATACAAAGTGTTTGGAGGTGTTTGGTGGGCTATGGATTCATTCTTGTGTCCTAATCCATAGGTCACTGCAGTTGTGGTATCTTCAGGGATTTTTTCAATGGATCCCGTGGCAGAATTTGGAGGAGCTTTAAACTGGAAAAAGTTAGTTCGTCGAGTCATCTTTCCATTGGTTCAAACGGTTTGTTACTCTGATGTCAGACGAGGGAATTATGAATTTTTTGGATGAGTGCGCAGAAAAGGAGCCAACCTGAAACATATTTGAACTCAAATCATGCTCTCGGGTTCAGTCTTTTTGTCTCAGGGGTTTAATTGCAAATCATTAAGAGTTATGTCTACAATGATATACAAAGATGAGGTCAAGGGCTTGATTGTAATTCAAAAAAATTGAAGAAATAAGACCGAATGAATTTAAGGGGTTTGTTTGCAAATACCAAAAAATGATGGAATCAGATTGGCAATTCAAAAATTGCTCGGTGCATAGTCTCCCACACTGTCTTGGGCTCAGCAGAGGTTTGTACTTCGGTGTAGCGTATTACATCTTAGAGTGTCTCAAAGATTCCAAAAGAAACCTTGTAGCTTGATGAAAACATTGAGCTCATTTTTGAGATTCCAATCTAAAGACAAAGGGGCAATCTACTTTTACCAGACAAGATGAATGGAGATCCCTTATTTGAGCTATGCATTCTCAAAAGTCAAAAAAGTGATTTGCTTTTTCAAAAAGCAACTTTATGGCTCATCTTTATGTGTAGCATGTGTGTGGCGCTCTTCATTTGAGATTCTAAATAGAGCTTTGTGATTTTACTACATTTAAAGCCTTTAATCATGGATTCAGATCTAAAAGCTAATTTTGCGCCGTACGAACAATGTGGTCAGACATCATGTTTATCTCAAATCCGATGGATATTAAATGACCGACTTGCTAGATCTTCATCCAATGGTCAGAATTGGTTTCTACCTGGTACATCCTATGGTCCAATAATTCCATGCATCAGCAGTTCACCATAGACATGTGAGGAAGATTCTATTTGGAATTTTTTGATTGGCCATATCTCAGCCATCCGATATCGGTTTGAGCTCCACCATATATCAAAATCTCCAGCTCAATGAGCTCTACAATTCTCCAACTCAAGAACAGAAAAAAGGAGAATGAAAAATAGAAAAACAGAGGAAAAAGGGGTAAGAATGGAGTTTTGGTCTTGAAAAATTGTGTGAAATGCATTGAGCTTTCTTCCTCTACCTTGTGTGAGTATTCTTGAATATACAATGAAGGCCGAACATGTGAGTAGAAGTTTTTGGAGGATTTATTGATGGCTTGAGTGAGTTTGTTGAAGAAGACAAGAAGAAAGGAGCTATTGTGGTCCCCTTATGGCAGTGCTTACTTGAAAGCTCAAATCTCTCCACAAATGACAGAGTTGATACTTCTAGTGGGCTCCAGCTGATCTCAGTAAAGCTCGAACCTCCTGTGTGAGGGTTGTAAGAATTTTCATCTCTCTTAATTTATTTATGCTTCATCCCTGTTAGTGATGTATGCTAGAAATAGGTGAATATTGTTGATAGATCTATTCTGGTTTGTGCTTACTTGTAGGGCATTGCTATAAGCCCAAAACCCTATTGATTTTATACTGTATTTAGTGGGTACTAAATACTGGGAGTGGGTGCTCTCAGGTAGTGGGTGCTATCTTGTACTTGCATTATTTGCCCTCTCAGTTCTATGCTGAGAAAAATTCGGTGTGGGTGCTCCCAGCTGTAGGTGCAGTAAAGTTGAGTATTGAGCAAATGCGAAGCCCATAGTGGCATTGCTTCGTGGATGTAGGCAATTTGCCAAACCACGTATATCTTGTGTTGTGCGTGTGGAATTGTATGTTTGTTCATTCTTGCATTTGAAGTGTGTGGGCTGCAGGATGGGTGTACACACTTGGTAGAGCCTTTGAGTCTGGCTAGGGTGTGTACACGACCTTGTGAGTTGTATTCAGTTTCTGCCAGTAACTATCAGTATCAGTGGGGAAGAAATTGAAAAAACTTCAATCACTAATTCACCCCCTCTCAATGACAGCCATCGAACAACAATTGGTATAGGAGCCTGGACTCAGTTACAGTCTCATCGGCATCTGAGTGATCAGGGTCAACATGGCTACAGGTGAAGAGAGTTCAAAAGACTCAGGGAAGGTTCCAATTTTTTATGGTACTGAATATGTTTTCTGGAAGAGAAGAATGCAGATATATGTTGGGTCTCTTGGGTATGATGTATGGCAGTCAGTAGTAAATGGATATACAAAACTAACCACTCCACTTATAGATAATGAGGCCAAGAAAGCTTTTGGAAACAATCTCAGAGCATTGAATGCTACAATGTCAGGGTTGAGTAAAGATGTCATGGTTAAAGTGATGGATTGCAATACAGCAAAAGAGGTCTGGGACAGGTTGAAAAGCATCTATGAAGGAGATGTCAAAATTAAAAAGGCTAAACTGTAAATTTTTAGAGCACAATTTGAGAGTCTTAAGATGACTGAAGAAGAAGACATTGATAGTTACATTGTTAGAGTTAATGAAGTTGTGAACTCCATCAAGGGAGTTGAAGAAATTATTGACAACTCTGTGGTATGTCAAAATATTCTTAGATCTATATTGCCTAGATATGATGTCAAAGTCTCAGCTATTGAAGAAGCCAAAGACTTGAATACAATAACACTTGATGAAGTACATGGCACACTGAAGACTTATGAGATGAGAACAAAAAAGCGCAAGTCAATTGACAAACAGACAGCATTCAAGGCAATGAAAAAATTAAAGTTGAAGGAGAAATCTGAGAGTGAAGAAGAGGAAGACAGTGATGATGATAATGAGGTCATAGCCCACTTCACCAGAAAGCTGAAAAAAGAGACAGGGAAGTATAAAAACAAACTTCCATTTAAGTGTTTCAACTCTGGTAAAATTGGATACTTTGCATCCAAATGTCCTCACAAGGGTAAAATAGAAAGTGATGATGATGAGGAGGATAAAAGGAGCAAAGTCAAAGGAAAGAAGAAATCTGTTTCCCATAAGACCAAAAAATTCAAGCCCAAGAAAAGAAGCTTTATCTCGAAGAAAAGCAGTGACACATCTGAGGAAGAATCTGAGAATGATTCAGATGATGTAGATGATCATGTCATGTTCATGGTGTCTGAAGAAAAAGAGTATGGTTCACCTAGAACAAGTACAACCTCAGAAGATAAAGAAGAATGAGAGGTGGATTTTGAAGCTGAGTTGAGATCTGCTCTCAAAGAGCTCAAAAAAGAAAGAAAGAAGGTTAAACAAGTTTCACAAAATCTTAAGGAACAAGAACAATTAGTTCTTCAGTGGAAAAAGCAAGCAGATGAATCAAAAAAAAATTCTAGAAGATCTTGAAGAGAAGATATCACAGAAAACTACGGAATGCCAAAGCTTGAATCAAAAAATCTATCTCTGAAGGCTAAATTGGAAGAAGAGTCCAATATCCTAGCTGAATATTCTAATTATCAGAAGAAGATTGATGCTCTCAAGGCAAAGGTAGCAGAGTTTGAGAATGACTCAAGTATACATGACATAGAAACATCTTCACAGGTGCATCCTAGTAGCAAGAAGCTTGATGAGATCCTTAGTTCTCAGAGATCAACTCATAACAAATTTGGTCTTGGATTTGTAGGAGAATCATCAAAGAATGCCAAAGGAACAGGAAAAGGCACAGCACAGAATCCCATTACTGTGAAAGACAAGAGAGTTAAGAAAAACCAAACTCCACCCCATAAGACTAACCATGTTAGACAACAAAAAATGGTATGGCCAGGTGGGAGAGTAGAGAACTTTGGTTATTACTATCCTTCTCAACAGAAAGCTTGAAAGGTTGTTGATCACAAGGCTCAGTACAAATGGCAAAGAAAGCCAATGAGACAAAGAAAGTTCTTTCAAGGTCATTGTTTTAAGTGTAATACTTTTGGACACAAAATTTCAAATTGTAAATTCAATCTTGGTCCACTAAACTTTGTTGACAGGAATCCTTTTGCACCCTTGATGGTTGTGATGGTTGAGTGCTACAGATGTAGCAATTATGGACATATTGTCAGGGATTGCAGAACTATATTCATAGAGATCATATAACAGAGATAGATAAGGCAATGTCAGAAGTGTTAAAACAACCAAGCCTAAGAAACAGATTCCAAGAGAGAAGCAACTGCAGAAACCTCAATTAAGAAACAGAGTTTGGGTTCAGAAGAGCAATGCAGAAAAGGGCCAGTTCTATGGTTGTACAAATAGCTTTCAGAGCTCAAGGGGACTCAACACCATGGATTCTTGATAGTGGCTGCTCAAGTCACATGACAGGAGACAAGAAGAGGTTTGAGAAGTTAGAGACCTATGCAGGTGGATTAGTGAAGTTTGGGAACAATGATGGTGCCAAAATAGTTGGAAAGGGTACCATTAGTCTCAACAATGGGAAGGTGCAATCCCAAGATGTGTTGTATGTGGAAGGGCTTAAACACAACTTACCCAGTATCAGTTAAATCTGTGATAGGGGACATGAAGTGGTGTTTAACAGCCAAGGTTGTGAAATTAGAAGAACAAGCATAGGGAAGTTGATGGCTACTGGAAAGAGAACTTCAGGGAATCTTTACACTTTGACAGAGACAGTTAAAGACACTTGTATGGTAAGCATGTAGGAAGAGACATGGTATGGCACAAGAGGCTTGGACACATTGGGTTTAACAGTCTTGGAAAAATTTCTTCAAAGAAGGCTGTTAGAGATATACCTATTTTGAAAAAGCCATTAAACCATATTTGTGGTTCTTGTCAGAAAGGAAAACAAACTAGAACATCTTTCAAGTCAAAAGAGTACCATACCAGTCAACCATTGGAGTTGGTACACATTGATATATGTGGTCCTATGAGGACTCAGAGCATCACAAAAGAGAGATATTTTATCTTATTTATTGATGACCACTCCAGGATGACATGGGCATATTTCTTGAAGCACAAATCAGAAGCACTAGAAGTATTCAAAGTCTTCAGAAAGCAAGTTGAGAAACAGACAGGAAAAGTGATTAAATGTCTAAGATCTGATAGAGGAGGTGAGTACACCTGAAAAAACTTCAAAGAATATTGTTATGAAAATGGCATCAGAAGACAGACCTCAGCTACAAGAACACCTAAGCAAAATAGTGTTGCAGAAAGGAAAAACAGGACTATTCAAGAGATGGCCAGGACCATTTTGATTGAAAATGACATGGGTAATAAATTTTGGAGAGAAACTGTACACACTGTAGTATATATTCACAACAGATGTATGTTGAGAGCTCATGAGAACAAAACTCCCTATGAGATTTGGTTTGGCAAAAAAGCTATAGCAAGACATTTCAAAGTCTTTGGTAGCAAGTGCTACATAAAAAATACAAATCAAGATTTGGGGAAGTTTGATGATAGAGCTGATGAGGGCATCTTTTTAGGCTACTCCACCACAAGTAAAGCCTACAGATGCTACAACAAAAGACTTGGCAAAATTGTGGAAAGTACAGATGTCAAGGTTGATGAGAAAATAAATTTCTCTACTAGCTCAGGAGTTGATCTTATTGAAGTTGAAGACCTTACTGAGGTGAGTGAAGCAGGTGAGGATAGGCAAGAAGGAAGAGATGAACATGGGAATGAACATGACAAGCCTGACACTGAGGCAGATGAGCAGGAAAGGCAAAGCAGAACTGTTAAGAATCATCCAAAAAATCAAATTATAGGTGATCCTAGTACAGGGATGAGAACCAGGAGTGGAGGTAGGCAAACTAGAAGAGTGTACTCCAACACCTACTCTCTTCTCTCACAAGTTGAGCAAAAAACTGTTGAGGAGGCAAGTAGAGATGAGAGTTGGATGAAGGCCATGAATGAAGAGCTTGACCAGATTGAAAGAAATCACACATGGGATTTGGTTCTTAGGTCAGTTGACAAAAATGTAATTGGCACAAAATGGGTTTTTAGAAACAAACTCAATGAAGATGGTCAAGTTGTAAGAAACAAGGCTAGACTTGTATGCAAGGGATATGCTCAAGTAGAAAGTATTGATTTTGAGGAGACTTTTGCTCCAGTGGCAAGACTTGAGGCAATCAGATTGTTTCTAGCACTAGCAGTTCACAAAGGCTTCAAGGTTTATCAAATGGATGTTAAGTCTGCTTTCTTGAATGGCACACTGGATGAGGAAGTTTACATAGAGAAACCGGATGGATTCCAACTTAGTGAAGATTCTACACTTGTCTGCAGGTTGAGGAAGGTTTTATATAGGCTGAAACAAGCTCCTAGAGCTTGGTATGCTAGATTGGACACCTATTTATGTCATTTGGGTTTCAAAAAGGGTATGGTGGACAGTAATTTATATGTGAAATTGACTGTAGATAGTTAGATTGTGGTAATTGTGTATGTAGATGACATCATTTTTGGTGGCCACAAGGATGAGATGTGTAGAGACTTTGCAGAGAAGATGCAGGCATAATTTGAAATGTCTATGTTGGGTGAACTCTCATTCTTTTTGGGGCTGCAGATTAGTCACAGCTAAAAGAAGGAATTTTTATCTATCAATCCAAATATGTGAGAGAAATGTTGAAAAGATTCACCATGGAAGACTGCAAACCTGTCAGTACACCCATGATGACTGGATGCAAGTTAACTAAAGATGATGCATCCCCATCAGTTAATCACACCACGGTCAATGATTGGAAGTCTCATGTACTTGATAGCTAGTAGACCTGATATTTTGCAAGCTGTGTGTATGGTTGCAAGATTTCAAGCTGGGCCCAAAGAAACTCATGTAGCAGCTGTGAAGAAAATTTTTAGGTACTTAAAAGGTACCAGTGACTATGGCCTATGGTATCCCAAAACCAAAAACTACACACTGTTAGCTTTTTCAGATGCAGACTGGGCAAGTGACGTGGATGACAGGAAAAGCACCAGTGGTGGTGCATTTTATTTGGGTGGTAGTTTAGTGGCTTGGCAAAGTAAAAAGCAAGATTTAGTCTCTCTTTCTACTGCAGAGGTTGAGTATATAGCAGCCACATCATGTTATACACAGGTGTTATAGATGCAATAGATGATGAAGGATCTAAGTGTTGAGGTTGATAGGCCTGTGGTGATTTATTGTGATAATACAAGCACTATCAACATCTCAAAAAATCCAGTCATGCACTCCAGAACAAAGCGCATTGCAATCAGATATCACTTCTTGAGAGAGAAGGTCACAGAAGGAGTATTGAGATTGGAGTTTATCCCCACAGCAGAACAGTCAGCAGATATCTTCACAAAATCATTACCCAAGGAGTAATTTGAGTTCCTCAGACAGAAGTTGGGAGTGGTTCTTATTCCCAGGCACTGAGGTGCAATGGGGCAGGGGAAACATGCTTATTGTAGATGATTTGCTCCCATTATGGGCTTAGGGGGAGTCCTTGTACATCCCTTTGTACTTATTGTCAAAGGGGCAGAGAGAGTCCTCATCACTGTATGGGGAGAATTCTTGTCCTTAGTAGGGGGAGAAAATGCAGGTTTTGCAAGCAAGGGGAGTTTGAGTATATGTTGTGTATGATTGTAGATGCAGGCACACAGTTGATGAGAAGGTTGCCAACAACTCCAAAGGGGGAGATTGTTGCATATAGGTTGTCATTGTTGGCAACCAAGAGCAGAGCAGTGATGAGATGGCCAGTCTTGAGGCTATGGCAGTGTCCAGTGGCTTAGGAAATTTTGTTTGGTAGCAGTTCAGAGCATTGCAAGCATGGATAGCAGTGATACAAAGTGTTTGGAGGTGTTTGGTGGCCTATGGATTCATTCTTGTGTCCTAATTCATAGGTCGCTGCAGCTGTGGTATCTTCAGGGATTTTTTCAGTGGGTCCTGTGGCAGAATTTGGAAGAGCTTTGAACTGAAAAAAGTTAGTTCATCGAGTCATCTTTCCATCGGTTCAAACGGTTTGTTACTCCGATGTCAGACGAGGGAGTTATGAATTTTTTTGTATGGGTGCGTAAAAAAGGAGCCAACCTGAAACATATATGAACTCAAATCGTGCTCTCGGGTTCAGTCTTTTTGTCTTAGGGGTTTAATTACAAATCATTAAGAGTTATGTCTAAAATGGAATACAAAGATGAGGTTAAGGGCTTGATTGCAATTCAAAAAAATTGAAGAAATAAGACTGAATGAATTTAAGGGGTTTGTCTGCAAATACTAAAAAATGATGGAATTAGATTGGCAATTCAAAAATTGCTCTGTGCACAGTCTCCCACACTGTCTTGGGCTCAGTAGAGGTTTGTACTTCGGTGTAGCGCATTACATTGTAGTGTGTCTCAAAGATTCCAAAAGAAACCTTGTGGCTTGATGAAAAGATTGAGCTCATTTTTGAGATTCCAATCTAAAGACAAAGGGGCAATCTACTTTTACCAGATAAGATGAATGGAGATCCCTTATTTGAGTTGTACATTTTCAAAAGTCAAAAAGGTTATTTGCTTTTTCAAAAAACAACTTTATGGCTCGTCTTCATGTGTAGCATGTGTATGGTGCTCTTCATTTGAGATTCTAAATAGAGGCTTGTGATTTTACTACATTTAAAGCCTTTAATCATGGATTCATATCTAAAGGCTAATTTTGCGCCGTACGAACAATGTGGTCAGACATCATGTTTATCTCAAATCCGACGGATATTAAATTACCGACCTGCTAGATCTTCATCCAATGTTTAGAATTGGTTTCTACCTGGTACACCCTATGGTCCAATAATTCCATGCATCAACAGTTCACCATAGACATGCAAGGAAGATTCCATTTGGAATTTTTTGATTGGCCCAACTTTGATTGGCCATATCTCAGCCATCCGATATTGGTTTGAGCTTCACCATATATCAAAATCTTCAGCTCAACGAGCTCTACAATTCTGCAACTCAAGAACAGAAAAAAGGAGAATGAAAAATAGAAAAAATAGAGAGAAAAGGGGGAAGAATGGAGTTTTGGTCTTGAAAAATTGTGTGAAATGCATTGAGCTTTCTTTCTCTACCTTGTGTGAGTAGGGGTGTCAATAAAGCCCGGCTGGCCCGAACCCGCCCGAACCCGCCCTGAGCCCGGCCCGGGCCCGACCCTGATTTTTTGACCCTGAGGGCGGGTTTGGGTTTAGTTATAGTCTGACCCTGGCAGGGTCGGGTCGGGTCAGGGTTTAGATCCTCGGCCTAGCCCGGCCCGGCCCGACCCGACCCTGTATTAATTATAGGTATATAATATTACATATATATATATATATATTATATACTTAATATAAGTATTTTCTTGACAAAAAAAAAAAACAGAAGAGAATTGTACAGAGATAACTACTAGCTTTGTCATCATCATGAAGTGGGAACCCATAAAAAGAGTAGATCATCTACTATTTTGATCAGGACCATAAAAAGAGTCACTGACATGATTGTTATTTAGTTGTAGCCCTTATAAGCTTCCAGGCCTATTGAGGGGACACAGCATACAATCAGAGAGAGAGTTTATACACACGCCATTTTTTTCAACATATTTATTAGTTGTCCCATAGGTTGAGATCCTATGTTACAAAAACATGTTCTAATGAGACACGTGGACGGTGCCATAAATCAAGACCAACCCGACCCGGCCCGACCCTGGCAGGGTCGGGTCAGGGTTGAGAGTTTCTTGACCCTGACAGGGTCGGGTCAGGGTCAGGGTCAGGGTTAAGGCCTCTAGGGTCGGGTCAGGGTTTAGGCAGGCCCGGCCCAACCCGACCCATTGACACCCCTATGTGTGAGTGTTCTTGAATATACAATGAAGGCAGAACATGTAAGTAGAAGTTCTTGGAGGATATTATTGATGGCTTGAGTGAGTTTGTTGAAGAAGACAAGAAGAAAAGAGCTATTGTGGTCCCCTCATGGCAGTGCTTACTTGAAAGCTCAAATCTCTCCACAAAGGACAGAGTTGATACTTCTAGTGGGCTCCAGCTGATCTTAGTAAAGCTCGGTCCTCCTGTGTGAGGGTTGTAAGCATTCTCATCTCTCTTAATTTATTTATGCTTCATCCCTGTTAGTGATGTATGCTAGAAATAGGTGAAAATTGTTGATAGACCTATTTTGGTTTGTGCTTGCTTGTAGGGCATTGCTATAAGCCCAAAACCCTATTGATTTTGTACTATATTTAGTGGGTGCTAAATACTGGGAGTGGGTGCTCTCAGGTAGTGGGTGCTATTTTGTACTGGCATTATTTGCCCTCTCAGTTCTATGTTGAGAAAAATTGGGTGTGGGTGCTCGCAGCTGTAGGTGCAACAAAGTTGAGTATTGAACAAATACGAAGCTAATAGTGGCATTGCTCCGTGGATGTAGACAATTTTTCGAACCACGTATATCTTGTGTTGTGCGTGTGGAATTGTGTGTTTGTTCGTTCTTGCATTTGAAGTGTGTGGGCTGCAGGATGGGTGTACACACTTGGTAGAGCCTTTGAGTTTGGCTGGGGTGTGTACATGACCTTGTGAGTTGTATTCAGTTTTTGCCAGTAACTATTAGTATCAGTGGGGAAGAAATTGAAAAAATTTCAATAACTAATTCACCCCCCTCTTAGTGACAACCATCGAACAACAGACCTAACTCCTCAGTTCTCGGACTTCCTCCCAAAAACACTTTCAAAAACCCTAACGTCTCTCCAAATCCAATTTGGATCCTCTGCTACCGCCTGCTCCTGCGGCCGGCGTGCAGCCTCACACAGGCATGGGCGAAATGACCGCCCTACCCACTGCCTAAGCACCCTACCTGGGTGGGCACAGGTCATTTTGCCCCTGCCTATGCGAGGCTGCACGTCAGCCGCATGGGCATGCGGCAGTAGAGGATCACGATCCCTACAAGTCTCCTTCACTCTCAACGGCAAAGCAACCTATGGAGCTCGAACGTCGAAGGGGGGCTAGCAGCCGGGAACCTGCAGCGCTCGAAGGTATGTTCCGATTGCTGCTCCTGCACTCTTGCTGCTCCACTCTAAGTTCTCTCTGCCCTCTTTCACTCCCAACGACACTTGAATGGCTTGAATGTGCTTGATATATGTTCATTCTTGTTTGCAACTGTTACCCACCACACATTTGTTACCATCATAAGCTTGGTTGTTAGATTTGTTTGATTACTTACCCTATTCTTGGGTCTTCTTGACCCTCTTCCATGGCTATCAATTAGTTTCAGAATCAGAATCAACCTCCAAAATGGGGGGGGGGGGGGGGAATTCATACAAATAAAATTAAAGGGTTTTTGAGAGATTTTCAAACTTTGGTTTTAGATTGTCCATTTCAAAACGGAATCAGTGGCACCTGATTCTGATTCTGATTCAAGGTTAGGAGGTTTGAAAAAAGATGTCTTTGGAGTTTGGAATCTGCATATTTGTTTGTGAGACTTTTGGATATAGTTTTTATTTTAAAAGATTATTTTGATTGTATAGTTTTGTTTTGTTTTGTTCTCTGCTTTGGATTTATTTTCATTGGGGAATGGGGTGGGGAACTTGAATGGAGTTCTCTGCCTTTATGGAGTCTCACAGGTTTAATTGAGTTAATTCCTGAGTAGACTACATGCAAATAAATATCCTAGTCACTTCTTCTGAAGTTGGCTAGAGATGTACTCCTAAATTTAACTGACCCTCTTAAGCCTAATTGTGACAATTTCAAGTCCAAGCTTGATGCTTTGTATATTCCTCTCTTTAGCTTAATATATTTCTTTTTAACATCAAAAAACCAAAAAAAAGTCCAAGCTTGTGCATTGGTGAGAGATTGTATACCCATTATGTTAGGCTATCAACTTCTGCTTTTTCCACACAGATGAAATGGAATCCACACTTTTCCAACAACAAGGGTTAATATATATTTGGCAGAATGTTCTCTGTGCTACAGCGCAGGCTGCGTCCAGGCACATGGGCCGGGTGGTCATTGCGCCCACCCCCATGTGCCTGGGCGCAGCCTGCACTGCAGCACAGAGAACAGCACCCGAATATATTTATATGATTCTTTCTACCTTCCAAAAATCACAAATTTAACCACGTCTGTTTCAGCATGAATGGATACATCACCACCACCAACCAATATGAGAACCTCATGAACATCCATAACTGATACTCTTGATGCAATTTACAATTATTTCCTGCAATCTACAGTAGTCACCCCTTCAAACTTGTTTTGAACTACATTAAATAATCCCATTTTGTGGAAATAGATGCAAATAATACTGTACTGAATGATGAGAGAAGAAAGGGACGAGTAGGGTTATACACTTATACGTATATTTGGCCATATTATTTCTGTTTTCTCTCCTCGATCATCTGTGCCTCTACTTGTAAGTAGCTTTAGTGGAGGGCCAGTTTCAAGGAGCTGGTTACCATGAAACTAGCTTCACTTTTGTGGGATTCACTAAAGCATGGTTTGGCACTGTTATGCGGATCACAAGGAACTTTCATAAGTTAGGGGCTAACATGGCCTTGACATCTATAAGAAGCCCACCATGAGCAAGGATACCAAAAACAGAACTAAAACCTTCCCAACCTTCCCTACCAAAAGAAAAGGTAACAATTCTAACAAGAGAAACCATGCATGGAGTGGATCCAAGTTGATTAGATAACCTTTTCTTATGCAAAAAAAAGGCCAGAACCTTATGAAATTTCAAAAGAAAGAAGAAACAAATAAAAAGAGGGAAAATGTTCTCTGAGCTGCTAGTGAAGGTTAAGCTAGCACCCTCTCTCTCTATGTCTTTCTTTCTTATATGAAATGACCTTGATTAGTGACTATTCTCTGTCTTTACTCTCTACTTTTTTTTCTTTGTTCTGCATTAGATTCGTAGAAAACCCATGAGGTTCCTTATCTGGGTATTCTACAGAAGAGGCTCTGTTTGCTAAATTATGTGTTCTGCTCCTGCATTTATCAACTATAGACTCTAAAGATTAACATCTAAATAAATAAACCACCAGGAAGTTAAATACAGAAGGAGAGAAAACATGCTCATCTGCTCTTATTTTATTCACATTTGTTTATGACCTTTAATCCTTTTTTGTTTTCTGATTACTCAGCTATTAGATTTCCTCTTTTTTTTATTTTTTGGTTTCCTGTATGAATAAACTATTTTATTAGAAAAGAGGAGAAACAAGGAAGATCACACATTATCTAATGGAGAACAATAAAACACCTAGTTTATGCGACAGATCAATCAATTCAATGAAATCAACAATAATAAAGGAGCAACAACGAATGGAACGAATATTAGGTGAGGCTAGAACCCATAACCTTAGAGATCTTTATATTAGGTGAAATCCTCTAGTGATATAACGATGAAATGACAATCAAACAAAGTCTAAGTATGGAACGTGAAAAAGAAGAAGAAGAAGAAAAGGAAAGAGATGACAGCAGTGGGGAAACCTAGGGTTTTTTTTTTCCACTCATTGAAATCGATTTATTCTATTTAGATTTAAATCAGAAAAATACAAATGATCTATACCTGATTAGAGCAGAGTTGTTCAACTTATCTTGCTCAGAGCAGCTTCCGAGCTTCTCAAAGACAGAAATAAAGCTGCTAAGATTTTTGATATTTCAATCCAGAGAACATGACTTGATTTTACTTCCAATTTTGGTCGGGAAATAAAAAATGCAATATCTATTTGCATGGGAAATTTATTCTCCATGTAAAATAGATGTCACTGAAGACCAATTAAAAAAATTCCCCTTATGAAATAAATTTCACTTTACCTCGAAAATTTGCATTCCCTGACAACCAAACAAAACTTAAGGTTTGAATAATGGGGCTGGTCTCTTCCCTAGCCACACCTTGTACTCTTGAGTGGGATAGGGAAGAAGAGACAAGTCCAGGAAATTGATTCGAGATCACCAGCATCTCTTTTTATGGCTAAAAGTAAGCAATGAAATAAAATCTAATTGTACACCTTAATCATGTTTTCAAATCTTAGATTGATCCTGAAAGTTTAATGTCTGGCAAATAAAACTTTAAAAGAATCTGATTTTCTAAAGCTTCAGAACTTGGAAAGTATTTTTCTAACTGAAAAAAGGAATACGACTGAGCAGCTATGAACTTCACAGTTTTTCTGATCATTTTAAAGTTTACCATTTCACTGATGACTTTTCTCATGAAAGGGTGGGCGTTCACGCTCCACACTACTACCAACTGTGCTAGGTAGTTGTTCTCGTGATTTATTATTGTTCAAGTAACATGATCTTATTATTTTGTTTGGGGGGGGGGGGGGGGAAGTTGGGGGTACGAGATTAGCTAAACCAAGCTTGCTGCCAAGGATGCAATATCTGGAATTGCAAGAAAGTATCCATGGGTTGGATTTTTTAAGTATTAAGAGGAAACGATTACATAATGTACAGAATTATCAAAAGTAGGTATCCCCTTCAATAAAGCCTTAACAGCTCACCCCTTAATCCACTTAACAACATTATGACAAGAATATACACAAGAACAACTAGCCCTAAACAATTCCATCAAAAAAAAAAAAAAAAAAAAAACAACTAGCCCTAAACAAGCAAAAAATCTGCCAAAAGATATAAAACAATTCCCATGGCCAAACAGTAGATTTCGGAACCAGCACCATAGCCTGCAAAACCTTAGAATTAGTCCAAAATTCAGCAATCTGCTACTCCCTATTAGCTGCCTTTGTTAGTCCCTGAAGGAGACCGTGAGCCTCTGCTTCAACTTCATGGTCTGTCACAACAGAACCCGTACCTATCAAAACAAAATGGTCTTGGAACAGAACCCCATACGCCCAACCTGCTTTGTTCAAGATGTCATTAGTAGTTCCTGCGCATATCAAAATGGGATAGTTCAAATTGGGTGTTAATTGGTTAGATCTTATAGCATGAAAGATTTGATCTTTCTCTAAATTTCATTCCACTTGAAGGTATCAGAAAGCTCCCCTAGGGCTCAAATCCTAAGCTAACCTTTCTCTAGGCCACTTTCTCAGTATGACTTGTATCTATAATGCTGTAACTACTAACTAGATCAACTCTGCATGCATTTTATAGTTGGTTGGCTGAAAGATATGTGACCTGTCCAATACAACTTGTTTCTGGTCCAGCAGCTACTGCTTGCAGTGAAATCAATAATCTAATTATCAGTGGCAACCGTGTAGCTACTTCTACCTCATCTGTTATAAGACCATCATGGAGGTGAAGGATCTTGTTGATTGGTAAAGCCTCAAGATTGTCACCCTAGAGGGCTGAGGCATGAGTTTGAATCCTGCCTTCATCAGTTCATCCTCCTCACAACCCCCATGTTACTGAACATGCTGACCAAAAATTGGCTAGAACTTGATGACTTGCTCTTCTGACGCTACCAAGGGGCCTCTAGTAGACAGTGGTACCCTTTTTCTGTTGGTTGGCAAAAGGTTTAAACCTCATTGATCAAGTCTCTCCAGCAAAGGTGACTGCTCAAGCTTTGAGAATATTAATAAAGAGTGACTGTACATGCAATCAGTGGAAAGACTTGTTCAGGCTCTTCTGTTTTAGGTAAAACCCATGTAGAAGGAAATTTTCAGGTTATGTGAAAAACTATTGATGCGCTTGTATGGACATCCAAGTGGTTGCATCCAACAAGACACTCTCTGATGTAAAAAACCATGGTTCTGTCTCGAACAGCAAACTAACCAACTAAAAGTATTGATGATTCTGAGAGTATAAAAGCGTCTGCAAGTTGAACATTTTATTTATTTATTTTTTTGGATAAGTGTCTGAAAGGTGAACTTGGTCTGTTGGGAAGTAATGTCTTGGAGTTCCTATGGGTGTAGCTTGACAGACTACTGTCAGGATCCTCTACGGATTCCTTATCTCATGGAAGAAAGCATGCTGATTGGCTCTATGTGATTATTTCTTTATTTTCCCAAATCCCCTAATACCCAAGTTAAATACACCAATGTGAGGGTGTTCTGGATGTTTCTGTGAGTATACATCTGTGCAATGTTCAGTATCGATTGCAATGGATGTAGTTCCATCAATACAAACATCGTTGAGAAGCTAGACCCTCAACTCTGCTTAAGTGCTTATATAACAATTGTAAACAACATACTGATTGGAAATTGTAGTTGACAAGGATAACATGCAAAGAGAAGGGAGTGAAGGGACATACATCTCTAATCAAACTCATTTACAAAAAAAGAATGCCTGTTTTGAGCATGAAAATCTTTTAAATGACTGTAGCAGATCAGAGATAAATGTGGCTGCAAGAACCAGTAAGACATAATTCTTTTTGAACCAATGTTGCATTGATGCCCTGAGATCATTTTGAGGTTTCTCAGTGACAGATCAATAAAAATTCTACAAATGCAGAGCTAGCAATTGTAAACAACATAGTGATTGGAAATTGTAGTTGAGAAGGATAACATGCAAAGAGAAGGGACATACTAATCAAACTCATTTACACATAAAGAATGCCTATTTTGAGCATGAAAGTCTATTAAATGAATGTAGCAGATCAGACGTAAATGTGGCTGCAGTGGGGCTGCAAGAACCAGTGAGACCTAATTCTTCATGAATCAATGTTGCATTGATGTCCTGAGACCATTTTGAGGTTTCTCAGTGACAGATCAATAGAAATTCTACAAGTGCAGAGCTAGCATGAAGCTAGAATCAATAAACAATCAATTGGTACAGGACTCTTAGCCTTCCCCCCATCCAAAAAAAGGAAAAAAAGTGACTCATGAAGTACAAGCATACCTCTTGGATCGTCCAGATAATTGAATGTGGGGAATCACGGATTGTTACACAAATCTGACTAAGCGTGTATACTTCAAGTAAGCCTATTTTGTCTTGATCCAGAAGTTCTTTGGAAATATACCATGTAACCTTCACCCTGTAATGGTTCTAAACGACCCTAACTGAGACTCCTAAAGAAAGTGTTGGTTCTCATACAAAGTTTAGTATATGGAATCATTGGAAAAATAAGCTAAAAAACGAGTCTGCAGTTAATCAACGATGAACTGCAAATAGTCTGGGATTGCATAATCTATGTCTCTTGATCACTGTCAGATGTTTTTTCAGAAGAAAAACACTCCAAGAACTGTTTTGGAGCAGCTGGGTGAACTTTGTGAAGACGAGCAAGGAAATTCTTTTCAGAAGTAGCGACCATGCTTGCAACTGAATAGTCACTTTCAGCCAAACCCTTATCTGTAAGCCACATATAGAATCTAATTCTAGGCTTGATCCTGTTCTCTAAATCGAAGCACAGGTAAGATGGGAAAACATCAAGGTATTCTAGAGAGCTCCCACAGTCCTTGCAGAGGAAGGTGACCTTCTGTTCAAGCATGTCTGGATTCTGGTTGAGGATACTAGGCCTCGAGCTAACCATCTTACAGAGATTGGAGAATTTAATACCTAGTTGCAGAAGGCATTCAAACCTCTCCTGCAATTCGAAGCTTGAGCCATGCAATGAAGAAAAGGCCTTCATGGTGGAAACATTCTCCCCAAATCCAATTCCAAGTAAGAAGTCCAACTTCCCTATCATGTATCTGTGATTCCGAGCAGATTGAATTCTCTCCAAGTGATGTTTAAACTCATTATCCAAATAGGTATCAGGACTACTAAAAACAAAATTAGTTAACAGGTGGTGTTCCCCATTCATGATCTTTTTGAAGAACCACTGGTGAAGATCCATTGCTCTCATCACATGAGGCAAATTACCCAACTTGTTCCTGCCCAAAGCATAAGGGTACTGGTGAGAAACAGAATTCAGTTGCTCTTCGCTCAGTCCAATATATTTCAGAAAATCTAAAACTGAAATCATAGGGCTCTCCAAGTCATAATTCAGAATCTCGGGGTACTGGAGAAGCAACAAAGCCACATCAGCTTTCTTTACACCAAATCTACAAAAGTATTCCACCTTTTGCACCAGAAACTCTTCTGAGTACTGAAGAAAAACGTCCTGTCCCATGCCAAACAGTTCTCCCATCTTCCCCTTCTCACATCCCAGATCATAGAAAACCCTAATTTTTCTGCAAATCTCATACCATGAATCCGCATTCCACTCTACATGGCTCGCCAAACCAAAATTAAAACAAGCCCTTCTCAAATCATCAAATAACGCATCAATTTGCCCAACCAATTCATCGTTCCCATTCAGTACGAAAGGGAAAGCCAAACATATACCAGCCACAGAAACATTATCAAACCCAAACTCTCTCAAACGATTAAGCCTAGCAATCAAAGCACCTGGGGTCTCACCAAAAATTGAAAAAATTTCCTCCTTGTACAGATGTCCTAGCCTGTTCCATGGGAATCCAAAAGCAGAAAGCACATGAGCTACCTTCAAAATATTCCCGTCTTCGGATAGGAAGAATTCATGGCGCGACAAGAAACCGTTAATTTCGGAAGGAGGTATACCGATACTCTCGAAGAAGAACTCAATTTCGTTGATGGGATGGTAGCTGAGGAACTTCTGGAAATTCCTGAAGAAGTTGGAGGTCGAGAATTCAACCCTTGAAATGAGATCAGAAAGGGAAACCACGGAATTCTTACTTATGTGCTCAGCATGGGTGAAGGATAAGGATCTGGTGGTATGAAGATACTCAGTTAGAGCTTGCTGGGCTTGTTGGATAGCTCGAGCTCGATACTTGAATGGGATTTTCCGAAGCTTTGGGAACTCAGAGAGCGTAATTGAAGAACTGAAATGCCGCGAGATGAAGCTGCAGAGCGAGACAGAGATGGGAACGAAACGCATAATGATAATGAGTTTCAGTAGCGTTTAAGTCTGAGGGTTCTCAAGGAACCGAGTAGGAGCTCTCATGGAGTTCTGGGCTTCTGGCAAGAACACATCCTGAGATGCTCGAGCTTCGAACTGCCACATTGAAATTCCATCTGCAATGGTAGATTGGATTCGTAAGGACAAAAGGGTAAGGAAAGGTACAAGTAAGGGCATATTTGTAATTTAAAAGATGAAAAACCCTTCTTCCGTTTACCTATTAGAGCCTTCCTCTCTGTCCCTCGGAGGTCGGAACGCGGCTTTGCGACGATGGCACTAGAAGGGGAAGTGCAGATAATCTCCTCTACACTTCTTACGGAGGAGAGAGAAGGTGAAATAGATAGAGGAACGAAGCGTCGCCGGGAGGATGAACCGAATGCTGGTCTCGGCGGAGCTCCTCCAGATTCGACGGCGGATCACCAGTCACCGAAGCGTGTGGCGAAACCTCAGGATGTGTTGTTCAGGATAGTCCTCCCCTCGAGGCAGATAGGGAAAATTATTGGTAAAGGTGGTTGTCGAATCCAAAAGATCAGAGAAGAGACTCGAGCCATGATTAAGATTGCAGATGCTATTGCGGTGAGTTGAATTTCTCCTCTTCTTTTCACCCTAAATGGTTTAGCTTGCAAATTAGGCTCTTTTTTTGGTTTGGGGGTGGGGTTGGAAAGCTTATTAGTCTTAAAGGACGGTTTATGTACATGGGTCTGTGGTACGAACTCAGCTGAGTTTATCATGTTAACAAGCTCGCTTCTTCGAAAAAGATTTCACCTTACGTAGACTTGTTTATGTTCGTTTGCTTCATTTTTCTCTTTTCTGGGTTTGTGCTTGGAATTTGGTTCTTCCCTGTTTGAAGTAATTTAGTTTGTTTAGACTTGGATGTAGAGTTAGTTGGGAAACGAGAGTGCTGATTGAACAGAAAGTTGTTTTAAGGTTGAGATGACAGCATAAATAGAAGCTACTCTTTTACTATACCGCTTTTTAAACTAATGCTTCGGTAGTACTGGAAATATATACCCTTTGAGGGAACTTAGGAGTAGCATCAATGGTTGGGAAATAAATGGCATGTAGGGCAAATTGGATGTTGTGGTGAAAGAACAAGTGAAGGCCAAAGATGTTCTAGGTTGGATTGTTGAGAAAGGGCGTGAATGCCTATGAATTAATGGTTGCTATGGCTCTAAATAGAGTGGAAACATGGAACATGATTTGTCTAACTAATCCCAATTAGTAGGGAAGTGGCGAAGTTGAGTTATTTAGAAAAGGCTATCTAACGTAAGCACTAGAGATAATGTTCCTAATTCCTTGACTATTGTCTGCCTTTTAGTTGTTACTATGTCCTTTCTTTTGTTGTTTAATATTTTAATGAAATCAAAATATAATAAAAAACTATTTTTCTCATGCCTTGGAGAGCCATATTGGAATCTGAAAACAAGTTTTTGGAGGTCATCCTGTTTGTCTGTTTGGGAGCCCATCTAATAAGAAAGTCTCTAGGTGACAAATATGCTAGATTGTAATATGTTAATCTAAAGTAGTGGTATCGCTGACTTTGCTTTCCCATTTTGCAGCCATATGAAGAGCGTGTAATTATTATCAGTTCTGTGGACAATGATAGCAAGGTTTCTGATGCAGAAAATGCACTTCTTCTTATAGGCACGATTCTTCTCATGGTAATGTGATCGTCAGTAAAGGTTAATTACAGAGAAATTGTGTTCTCATAGTTACTTTGTTTTTATGTTGTCAGTGGTATGTCACTTTCTCTTAAAAAGAATGTTTTGCTGCTAGAAATGTCACTTCTCTTTCCCTTTATGTTATTTTAACTTGAGAATATTCCTGCTCATTAATGTTAAATCATTTTCCAATAAATCTTGGTGTTTCCTGCAAGAACGTGTTTTTTTATTTTCTTAATTGGGAAAAGAGAAGGATATATTAAAGAATAATAAAGAAAGAGATACAAAGCATGGTCAAATGAACACACCCATAGAATGATAAGAGAAGCAGAAACCTCTGCTGGAAATTTGTATATGCTCATTAGAATTTAGATATAGACTTGTTGATTTTGGTTTCTGATGTGGAAATTTTGAAAATGAAGTACCCTTATCAGAAGACTGGAATGAACATGACAGCATCTCTTTGGGGTATCATCTGGTTAATATGTTGTTGGTTGTCTTGCTCAGGCATATTCTTAGGTAATGAGGTCAAAATCTTGTTGAAATTGTATTTAGTAGGCTTCAAGCTTTAATTTATGAGGACAAAAATGAGTCTCTGGGGCTGGGTTTTTTCTTGTAAGGTGACATACTGATGGGGTTATTACTTTTTCCCCCCTCCAACTTGACAGGATGATGATGCCAATGTTGTTGCATCAGTTGGTGTTGGACAGGTGACTGTCAAAATGATTCGGTTGCTGATTTCAGGATCACAAGCAGGATCTTTGATTGGGATGTCTGGCCAGAATATCGAGAAATTAAGAGTTTTATCAGGTGCCAATATCATGATATTGGCTCAAAATCAGTTTCCTTTGTGTGCTTCTGCTCATGAATCCGATCGCATGGTGCAGGTGATCCTGTCTCTGCTGGAGTTACAATTTGTGGATAATTTTTTCCCAGTTTCCTTCATTGTATATTAAAGCTTGTTTTATAGATCATGATCTTCTTATTCATCTTTACCATCTGTTTCTGTCTTTGTATTTGCTTTTTTCTTAGTTGTTATTGTTGTTGTTTCTATTGTTAAACTTAACTAAGCAGTGGAGAGTTTGAACCTCGATTACAGGTGGTGTACAATTCTGTGATGAATTCTCCTTAAAAAGTGATGGGTTTCTAGAATCCTAAGGACGTGTTTGGTTGGAGGTGTCGTAGGAGCCGGATTCTTAAATTGGATCGGATTCTTAAGAATCTGGTTCATGTGGATTTGGATCCTGATAAAAAACCTGTTTGGTTACCCAAAATCTGTCAGGTGGAATCCAGTTGAAAAACTGTTTGGTTGCTCTGGTTCTGTCAAGTGGAATCCAGCTGAATCCATATATAAGACTGTTTGGTTACCCTGAGTCTGACAGTTGGATTCTTCCTGAATCCATATTCAAAATTGTTTGGTTACCCATGAATCCATTAGTTGGATTCTACTTGAAATAACTTTTAATTTAAAATTTATTTTTTTTATATACAACATATGCATAAATTTAATGATAATTTATTAAAAAAAAAGATAAAAAAATTGTAAGTGGTGACATGACACTTCAATATGTGATCTTTCCCAAATTTTTTTGTATCCATATTAATATAAAAATCTGTAGTAAGTGGTGATATGGTATTTCAAGTCCACAAAACGCATGGATAATAAGTCATAGCCAAATATGGAATACATTGTATTGAATTGAAGTACATACATATGAGAGTTCATCTTCTCAAAATACATCACTTGTTAAGATCTAATGTTTTTACAGCATCAAGTATCTCCTCCAACGTCTTTGTATGCTGCTCACATAATCTTGTTTGTTGTTTTGAATCTTTAATTTTACTAGTAAGGATTCTCTCCAGATTTTCTTTGGATTGACTTGAAGTCGGTAGGATGGTTGGTTCATGTTTGTCAGTATTCCTCGCTTGGTTGTCTGAGGAGGATGTTTGTCCATCATTTATAAATTTAAAGAATCCACAACCAATATATTTCCCCTGCTAGAAAATGAAAACAAAATTTTTTATGAAAAATGAATAAGAATGAATTATTACAATGACAATAATATTAAAGAGGAAAATTGTATGATAGTCATACTGCAGTGGAATTGGGGCAACACCAAAAATCTCGCCCTATGTCTGATCCTCTTGTGCACCTACGGACCTTGCACTGACCTTTTCCACAGTCACACATTCTCAAGTGATCCACCCACATAAAAAAAGACATGTGAACAGGGCATTTGAAGAATTTTCTTCCTGGATTATTCGTCGTAGTTGATGTAAATACGTTACATCTACTTTGACAAATTTCACATCTATCAATAATGTCTATCTGGGTACATTGAAAATTGAAGAACATAAGTAGATAACAAACGATCCAATGGCTGATTATAGGGTGAGAACTAAAAAATCAGAATCTGAGATCACATCTAAAATTTGAGGAGATTTTTCAAAGCCCCAGATAATAAAGGTCGAAGGACCTTCTTTGGAAGGGCAATAATGCGTCAATATATTAGGAAAATAATAAAAATTATCACCTCCATGTCAAGCATAAAACAATGACAGAAACAGAAATGAAATCAACACATTGAGTTGTTCATAAAATCAAACAAACAGTACCATTTGATAAAATTGTTCCAAGATACCATTCTAAAGACAACCACCACAGAAATATAAACTCTAAGTCATAAGTTCATAAACACAAAATCACAAAACATCCATGTCAACTGTTTAATATCTCAGAAACAGAAAGTCATAAGTTCATAACCAAGTCTTTCACCCAAAGCATCAAATAAAATTGCCCTTCTACTCCATCATTTGAAGATAATAGTCAATCATTTCAGGCCTCTCTTCAGAAGGAGCAGTCAAGAATAGAGTAGCCTTATCCTTCTTCTCCATCAAATACTCTTTGATAACCATTTTCTTGTGAAAGTCAATCCCTGGAATGGCACCAATTGCTTCATGTAACTTAGTTGCAAAATCAGTCTCCTTGGTTGATATGGCAGACATTGCCTTGGCTATCATTTTTAATGGACTGGCAACCTTATCAACACCTGCTTTCTTTTTCTTTGATTGTGCTTGATTTTTGCTAGATGTAGAAGCCCTTTTCTTTGAACGGTTTGTACTCTGATTGAGAGTGGTACCTTCTCCTTCAAGATCCATGTCTTCACTCTCAAGGTTGATATTATCAAATGCCCTTTCATTGGCGACAAATCAATGTCCGCATCATGGGCTCCATCGCAGGTGTGAGGTCGCCCCTGTGCTATTTCATTGCCTAGCCAAATAGCAACTTCAACATGAATTGGTAGAACATTATGATCTATCCAATATCGTTGCTCCTTCTTCTGCCAAACATTCAAATACATTATTATTCTAGCTTACCATATACATAAATTTATAAACATTGAAATGATCACCAATATTACCTTGAATTCATTCCAAACATGTTGGCCTGCATCAAACCTATTTTCTTGAGCATTCCAACCCATGCCACTATTTTTCTGCATATCACTAAGCGCTTTGAATCTTGCCTTCCAAATCTTGAAATGGTTTCGACATTGTTCCCAATCGTATGTCATCCCATACTTCTCATTCAACCTTTTAGATATGTCAAGCCATACCTCCTTCCTTAACCCATTGTCGCCACTCTTTCCAGTTTTATGTTGTGTGACGCATAATTCCAACATATGATGAGATACTTCAAGTGGCCAACTTGCTTGTGATCTAGACTGGGTTCTCTCTTATGTGGCCATTGTTTATGCCCAGTGTGACTAGTAATAAAAATAATATACAAAAATTATTGAACTATCTTCATACACAAAATCAATAATTGCATGACAATTTGTATTAATACAATCATTTATCATTAAAATCTAATCATCCATTCAACATTGAGATCATGAAACATAATAAACTTAAAACTTAACACAACATGACATAAGTCCATAAACCAAATATAAAGGAAACATGTCAAGTTTAAACACCAATTCAACACAAAAATCAAGATTTAAGTTTATAATCCAATACATTAAACTATCAATTACATTAACCATCAGTAGAAGGAGAAGGTTCTTCATCATCCATATCGCCTGTCATCTAGTCAGCCCACATGTTGTCAGCTATTTCTTCTCTGAGTTGATCAGCATTAAGGGCTTCACCACTGTAATCATCATCATCATCATCTGCAGCTCTCTCATCTGCATCTAACCACTCATCTTCTTCTTCAATACTGTGCTGTATAAGGATTTGGTTATGAAGTAGAACACATGCTTGAACAATTTTTACTTGAGTCCTAAATGGGTATTCCGGTTGAGCCTTCAATATCTTGAACCTTAACTTCAAATTAGAGAATGCCCGTTCAATAACGCTTCGTAGCTTAGAATGTCGCAGATTAAACAATTCCTGTTTATTTGTTGGTGACAAGTTTGAATTCTTCCACTCCTTTAAATGGTACCTAACATTACGATACGGTCTCAAGAATCCAGTTCTGTTGGCAAACCCAGCATCAACTAGATAAAATTTATCTGTAGGTACCAGTAACTTGCTGTCACCCTGTCTATGAATGGCATCCTTTAATATTCTAGAATTTGATGCAGATCCTTCCCAACCAGATAGTATGTATGTAAACCTTCTACCATGATCGCATGCAACTAAAATATTTTGAGATATAAGTCCTTTCCTATCACGAAACTTGCAATGATCAGCAACTGGAACCCAAGCTGGTACATGTGACCCATCTATGGCTCCAATGCAATCCTGAAGTAGGGGTAGTAGCTTCTTGGGTTATTCAATATTTTTTCATGGGTTGTGGTACTTGGAGGGGTCAGTAACACTGGGTACAGTTTAAGAATTGCATGTAATACTTTGTTTAAATACCGACTTACTGTCTCACCAGAGTGTCCAAAATGCAGCTTCATAACTCGATTCTTAACATTGTGGGCAATTGTAAATAAAAACATGACCACTTGTTCTTCCATTCGAACTGAGTTCGTGTGAAACAGAAGGCCACCATCTTGTAGCCTTTGACATAAGGTAAAAAAACACCTTCTACTCATTCTTATTATATCTCTACAAGTCCTGTCGGAAGCACCAATTATTCTCTCTGTCTCAATCCATCCACGATTACCCTCAAGTCGATAAGGTTGTTTTTTGAGGAACAGTTTGTGATACTTTTCTACTGCTATAACAACAGCGGTAAGTACCCAAAACAATATCATCTCTTCATCATCGGGGTCAATATCCATCTAGTACAAAAACAAAAATTACAAAATATGATGACATCAATTACGACATATGTTAACCATATGAAGTACTAAAGCAAAATTTTCATATACAATCTTTACACAACAACTTTATATACACAGTTCAAGCCATGATTCAAACATTCAATAAAACAACAGGCTTTTCACCCAAGCAATTCCCCTGAAGCTCTAGCTTTCTAATCCCTGTTTTGTCCCCTTATTTTTATAATCCCCTCTTTGTCAACTTCAGTCTTTCTCTCTCAGATATCTCTTTGATCTCCTGCAGTCAATAATTTACCTATCTCCTTATACACCACTCACTAAATATAGATTGGCAAAGAAATTTCTTTGACAATCTCATTGGATTCCTTCTTCACCTCCTTCGAGATGTGTGCAAGGGCAGCTGCCTCTTCTTTACCTCCTTTGAGATGTGTGCAAGGGCCGCTGCCTAAGTATACAAACTGGTGTTTTAAAAACACCATAGTTGGACTTGCTCAACCAATGAATGACTCAACCAAGGTAACAGTAATTGGTTACAATCTTCCTATCATTTGTGGAATTATTAATCACAAGAACCCAAAGTGCAACATTTCAGATGAGTGAATACCAAAATTGTGAATAGTTCTGGCAATGATATTGCTTCCTTTATAACTTAGTCCAAAATAGTTAAAGATCACGAAATGTGAGCAACACTGTTCAAGATTATAATCTCAAACTGAACTACATAGTTGCCATGGCTACTAGGTGAGGCCAAGGAGCCCTAGGGGAGCACCATATTCCAGGAAGATTTGCCTAATTACAGGGTATGCTTCCATATTCAACCTGCCTTGTTTCCATGGCATTGCCTACATGATGCCTTGACAAGTGACAGTTTCAACCGAAAGAAACAAGTTACGTAGTTGGATCACTAGCTGAATACAAGAAGAAGCTTGAAGGAGGCCAAATTGCAACTTATACTTGTTTACTCATAATCAACAGTAAATGAAACATTCAAGCCATCATATTGTTCATATACTCATTTTAGTTAGAAAGAAACGAGGATATTTGCTACAGATGGAAATAAAGAGCAAAATAACTGGTCATTATTAAGGGTAGAAAACAGAGATGCACGTTATGGAAAAAAAATTAAGAAGAAAACCCTTTTAAGGAACAGAGGATAAGGACAGTGCATTTAATTCATCCCACTCCTTGAATATGACCCTACTGTCTACCCGTAACCAATTCCAAAGTTTCAAAATTCTTTCCTTGTTCACTAAAGCTAGAAGTAACAACCCCTTAATTAACTTACCATAACCCTAGAACCCCACAGAGGAGACTAGAGAGAGAAGATAAATGATTTCAATGTTAAATGACCCCCATGCAAAGCATACAAAGATTCCAAATGCTTCAAAAAGATATTTAAGATTAGATACTGAACAACAGAACCCACCTTCAAGGTCAAATCCAACAGGATTTTAGATTTAGAATTTGTCCAATTTAAAATTCAGTTTAACTCAAGCATATTCTTAACACTGGTTTTCTCAGAGTGGGTTCTCAAACAACTGATTTCAAGGATCGAGTGGAACGGCCTGCAACCATAGCTTAAGAAAATATGATGATACTGTGTTATAGTGGTGATTCATGGTAAGTTATTTGATGGGAAGACATGTGAACCAGCTGAAACTTAGATTTTGTGCTGGAATCAAAAGAATTAGAAGTAAAAATTGAGGTGGTCCCCATTTATTTTTTCCCTCGTTAGAGTAAGGTGGCCTTGGATGATGGATCAAAGAATGTAAAATAATCCATCCTTGTGTGTAAAGCTGGATTTTGCTAGTCTGAACTGCTATCAATGAGTAAAAATTTTGATCTTTGTTAACTCTTGAGATTTTGAAGCCAGCCAAGCTTATGTTATCAGAAATCTGAGTGATAACTGATGACCATTGGTCCACATTGGGTGTGCAATATTTTATTGAACAAGGATACTTGTGTTATGGTCTTGTAAAGTGATGGGTGCACCTTATTCAGCATAGCTTAATATAGTGGGTCCTATTGTTTTATGTGGAAGCAATACACTGTCTGGGATGGATTCAGAATCCTCGTAACTCCTTCATGGCATGAAGCCTACCCTTCTCATTTGCATAATCATATTCAGAGAATTTTGATAGTTAGGGAATATAAGTGATACAAGTATTCAGCTTGAGTTATACTATGTTCTTGCTGTGTGTTTTTGATGGCATTGTGACCATTGATGCTAAAATCCCAGAATTGTTTGACAATCAGCTCGGTGTGGTATAGGATTGGGAACAAAAGTGGTATCCCTACTGAGTAGAGGTTGTCTAATGATATTTTCTGTTCTTGTTTACCGATTTATTAGTTATTACCTAAATACGACTCTCCTAGATCTACTAGGATTGTCCCATGTGGCTTGGATTATTCTTTGATTTAAAGATATTGTCTATTGGCTACTGTTTCGAGTCTTTCAAATACAATACTACATTAGAAGGGGTAGAACAGGATAACAGTAAAGAGAGCAGGTAAGGAAGAAGAGGAACAAAGAAAGATGAAGGGAAATCATACCAAGGGAAAAAAGGAAGAAGAAAAAAAGAATGGAGGAGAGATAGAAGTTTCTCACGCCACAGCCATAACACAGTAGTAACTCAAAAACTCTTTCACTTCATTTTAATCTTCCATTGTATTACATCAATATATACAAAAACATTTTGACATGATAATAGAAACTCAAATAAAATGGAAACTAAACAATGTAGGCAATATATCAAATATGCTCTCAAGTCGCCCCCAAATCATCTACTTAACCTATGTATTTTTTAAAAATCCATAACTATAATGCAGCTGTCTCAGAGAAGGGAGAGAGTGAAGAAATGTGGCATACCTGTGTTAATCCAAGATGTTCCTTCCACCACAGATTTTCAAAACAACCCTCACTGCAATCGAACCTGAAATGGAGAGGAAAATCGGTTAGCAATCAAATAATTCCATTTAAAAAAAAAAAAAACAAACCCTAACTACAATCGGAGAATGATAAAGGGAGAGACAGGGAGATACATAGACACAGAGAGAGAGACAGAGATAATGTGAGAGAGACAGAGACAACGATAGAGATAGAGAGCGATAGACAGAGAAACAAAGAGAGAGAGAGAGAGAGAGAGAGAGAGAGAGAGAGAGAGATAAATGGAGTAGTAAAGAACCTTTGTAGACGAAAAGGAGAAGGCTGAGAGAAACCCTAGTATTGACTTCCTTTGTCTTCGGTTTGGAGAAAAAACGAGATGGCAAGACCAGAGTTGCCGAGACGACTTCGGCTTTGGTTTGGAGAAGAAATGAGAAGGATGCAAGAAACCCTAGTCTCGATTTCCTTTGTCTTCGGTTTGGAGAAGAAACGAGATGGCAAGACGAGAGTTGCAGAGACGACTTCGTCTTTGTTTTGGAGAAGAAACGAGAAGGCTGAGAGAAACCCTATCGACTTCCTTCGTTTCGATCTCGATAAAATTGGAGTCCACAAGATTCCACCGTATTTATTTGAGGGCTTGGAATCCTGAATTCTATTTGGAATTCACCCCCTTGGACGAATTCTGGTGGATTCCAAAATTTAGCCTAAAAAGTAGATTTTTATGGATTCTTGGAATCCAATACGGATCTGGGTTCCGAGAAACCAAACACCCAAAAAATGACGGAATCCGGATTCCGTCGAATCCAACTCCGAAGATACCTCCAACCAAACACGTCCTAAGGGATTAGGTTCGGAAACTCTGTTGAAAACCAGAATCGCTATGAATGGGAGAAGAGGCTGTGATGCAGATAAGTCACTTAAATGGCTTATTTTATTGGAAATAGGCTTTGGTTTGGGTTATGTGTGTTGGGCCTTTGATCCCATGTGTTTTCATTGTAATGGGCCTAAAATATGGGTAGAAGGTAGGCATTCGGGATTAGGCGTAGTCAGTTCGTTCTTTTTAATTTCAGATGTTTAATAGGCTTTGGATTCCCTCACCTTGCGTGAGAAGGATTCCTTTTATTAATTTGCTTCTTATTTTTGTTGCTTGGTAATAAGATTTGCTTTTCCTAGTTAGATTATGATTCTGAATTTAGTTAACTATATAAAGCTTGTAAGAACCATTGGCTCACAGATGATTTGATGAATAGAAATTTAAATCTCAGAAATGGAGTGCTGTGCGAATCAGTAAGAGGTTGAGATATCCTTGGAGGGCAGTGAGATTCTGTACCTTGTTTGGTGGGAAGCCATAATTATCATTCTTCTTTCTTATTTAGGAAATGTCCATAACTTGATATCAGAAATTAGATGGATGTAAAACTCTGGTTAAAGGTCTGATTTATGAAGGGGAACAACTTCCCAAAGTTTGGCTCAGATCCAATGGTCTGATCTGAAGTTACGTTAATATCGTACTAGAGATGGGATACTAAAATAGGGTTCCAGAATAGAATATTGACCTTAGCTTATGATAGAATCGAAACAGTATTAAAGGAATGATCAAACAACAATGGGATCAAGTATTAACAGTAAAATATCAAGCTGAAACAAAATCAATGATCAAACAACAATGGGACCAAGTATTAACAGTAAAATATCAAGCTGAAACAAAATCAATGATCAAACAACAATGGAAGAAATATAGATGGATATGTACCAAGCATCTCACCTGGAACTAGACTGAAATCCCATCAGCCCTGGCCTTAGCTTCTCACCAAGGGTTGCATTACATCCCACAACATTATTTGGAATCTCACAGAACATAAAGAGGTAAAAGCCAACTTTATTCAACTAGCAATAACTTTGGGGCTTATGAAGCCTTACAATTCTTTAAATAAAAACTGAAGTATGTTTATAATAGGAAAAAAGTAAAGTAAACATAGGAAAGCCTATCCAAATTGGTATAGGTGTCCCAAAGAGAACATAGCTTGTCTCACCTCTTTAGAGTTCACCTCTTGGGTCAGATCAAGAGCTTGTTGATCATCTAACTTCCTTTCAAAGTTGATGAAATTTACCACATCTGCACTCAAAGGGGGTGAGATATTTGGGCTGATTTTTTACTACAACAGGGAAATGCACCAGGTGTCATAGCTAATCGAGTAGCCCTAGAAGCGTGTTTACAAGCTTGTAATGAATGATGTGATCTTGCTCTTAGAGCATTTCCACTAGTCGTATTTGTGAGAAACGAGACTTGAGATCAAACTTACTGAAAATTCTAGCTCCTGTAATCCTGAGTAGAAGCGTCTGACGGTTAGGAACAGGATATCTGATCCATTGAAGATCACCATTGGGAGGCTTATAATTGATAACTAGCCTCAGAACACCATGTTCCTACTCATTTTGATTATTGACGTCGAGCACTGTGCCCTTACTCTATTTGGGGGCTCTTACTGGGTTGAATAAGCCCTTTTTGAATGTCCTCAACTTCCTGTTGCCACATTTATTCTGGCATTTGAATGGTTTGAGCTTTCGTTGGGATCTTCTTTTCAACGAAATCAGAACAGAGGCCCAACTTCCCAATAGCGTCTCTCCCAAAATTTCTTGGTGTCAAGGGAGTAGTATGTTTTAAGATTAGCATTTCAAACTTGTCCTTATTTTTTTTAATTTGAGCAACCAATGGTGGTTCCTTCAGCTGCTTGGAGATTCTTTAGTGAACAATCTCTTGTTGTAGCAGGGCAATAGTCTTTGTAAGACGCAAAAGCCCTATCTACAACGTCTATTCGAGCTGGCTGGAATCGTAATAACACAGGTTCTTTGTAGATGTAAAGGGATTGATGGTGGAGAGGAATGAACTGTCGAGGAGGAGGAGATCATAAGCGAGATTGTCTAGGAGAACAAAATCGAAAAGCAGGCTAAGGCATTGATAGGACACATGAACTTTTTGAACTTGGAGTGAAACATCGAGTCTTTGTCCACTGACACTTTTAGCTTCTTCTTTGGATTTTCGCTACAACTTGACCGGAACTAGATCCTTTTCGATGCAGTTAAGATTAGAACCAGAGTCGAGGTCTGTAGCATGGGGAAACTGCATACCACGTATTTGGATAGTTATGGATATAACCTGTAGTTTTTGTAATGGTATGGGCTCATGCTCATGACTCTTTTGGAATATCTGAACCCTGCGAGCTTCAGTTTTGGTCAGTCGAAGCTGACACCACAGATCAGAGAGCATAAGAGGTTGTAAGGGCACCTTTGATGATGTAATACTGTGAATGCAGAGGCATTAACCCTTCTTTTAAAATTCAACATTGTTCTCTCGATCCAGTGGTCGATGCTTTAGCCTGGTATGATATATTAGAAATGGATCTACTGATCTTAGACTAGTAACTTTCTCATTCTTTGGGATGGAAATTGCCGATATGCACTGGCATAAGCTATTGAGTTTGTTGTCTATATGTGCTACATCTGGTTGATCCTCAGGATCACCGATCACTGGTAATTAGTTCCAATAGTACAAGACAAAAACTCTATCTTATCTAGAATAGGTGACCCACTAGATTAAAACTCTATGCAATGTATAGGAACAGGAGTTTTAAACTTTTAATCAGACAAGACTCTATATAATAAACACTTAAATAACGAAATAAAACAACCCAAACTAAACTAAGAAAGTAAATCCTGTATTCCAACCTTCTACCCATGTTTTAGGCCAATTAAAGTGACCTATTACAAAGAAGACCCATTGGACTAAATCCCAAGACATTACACATATATAACCCAACCCAAGGCTTATTTACTCTAAAATAAGCTCACATCTGTGGTTTATCTGCATCAGAAACGGTAAGGGATCACCCACCACATGTGCCATGTGTTACTGGTCTCCATTGACAATGAAGGCAATGACAGAAATCCTGTGTTTCTAATGTAGCTCTAGATAGGAGACAAAATCCCACAAGAGGCCAAGCAATAGGATCTAATAAGGCTGCTGGTTTGGCTGGGCAGAATTAGGGTTTTTAGGTTAAATTCTAGGGTTAGGTATGGGGGAATGGGGTAATGTATATCTGATTTTAAATAGGCAGGCTTTGGGAAGCTATTCAAACGAATTTTAACAAGTTTTGAATCAAAATTCAATTTCCAGAATTTTTAGGGTTAGGGTTAGGGTTTGGGTTTTCGGTTTTAGAAAATAGGTTGAATTTAGGGTTTGTAGTTGGAGATTGGAGTAGGGCTTTTGGTCGAGTATTAGAGGAGCTAGGGGGAAGGTTCGGTTGCAGCAGGGGGGTTTCTGATGGCTGGTTATGCCTAAACAGGAATTTAGGGTTTTGGGTTTATGGGGGATGAGGGGATTTTAGGGTTTTGAACTAAGGATGGGGGCAGCAGTCTGGACCGAGTGTAGACTGATGGAGGGGAAACTGTGATCAGAATTTGGTAAGATTCTGATAAGGGGTTGTTGCTGGATAGGGCTTAGATGATCTAGGGTTTTAAAATTTCAAACAGAAAATAAGAGGGATCGAATGGGGGAAAGAAGAATGGATGGAACAGAAAATTAAGCTTCAAACTTACAGCAGGAATCCACCGGCAGCAGCTTGAAAATTGAAGGAACCTCCCGATCTTCTCGATGCAAGGAGTCGCAGGAATCCACGCACCCTATCCACCTTGAGATCCACAAGGATATACACTCACAAAGGAGCAGGAACAGCAGCAGCCGACAGCAGCAAACAGTCTTTTTTTATTCAAAATTCAATGTGGGGGAGCCTCCACGATTTACTTTATTTATAATATGGCTTTATGCCAAATCCTAATACAAGTTAAAGACTTCTCCTTCACAAAATCATGGAAGGGAAGGAATTAAAACTAAACTAATAACTTAAAACAGTAAAAGACCTATTTAACCCTAACTTAAAACAACTAATTTAAAAGAAGATTCCATATTAGCCAATAGGATTTAAGGACCTATTAACCAATAGGAACACTTCACTTAAATTAGACTAATTGAACCAATTGGGTGCAACTAATTCTAAACCGGTTCAATATAAAAACAGGAAAATAAACTAAGTATGGAAAATAATAATCCTAATCTATGGCTCCCTAATCAAGCCCTAAGTTCAGGACTTTTTCTTCTTCTTCTTCTTCTTCTTCCTACTTGGAGCTGCATCAGTTTCCTTTAATATTCCTCCAAATTTTATTGCACTACTTACTGTACACGTGGAGGGGGGTCTTGAATTTCTGTTTTTCATAACTGCTTTTTATGTCAAAGTGCAAATTATAGATTCTAAGATGCAAGTCACAATGCAAAAATGATAAACCTCCATCCACAAGAAAAAACGACATTAACCATAGGGAAGCTATAATTCATTAAGATAGGAGATGCATATGCTATCCGTACTGAAGCTCATAGGAGTAGGAAATCCATTCGTTTCTTCCCAATGCCGCCTTGTGTAGGAAGAAGGGAAACAATTTCCTCCACCAGTCTTTAACCATGTCCATGCTTCGGTTATTGTAAGACTTGATAGCTGATTGAGCCACCTCAGCTTTTGGTAAAGGAAAAGAGATACAAGGAAATCTTTCATATTATTTTATTCAGCATGTGATGTTGAAGGTTAAGATTGTGAATGCAGAGGGCAATTCAAAGCTTCATGTGCATGAAGAAATGTTAAATAGTTTCTGGTAGTTTGGATGGTGGGGTCTTCTTCTTGACTGCTTGAAGGCTTTGAGAGATTGTGCCTCTTCTTGACCTTATTTGGAATTATTATTATTATTATTAACTCTTGTATAAAAGCAGATATCAGGTGATGGTCCAGGAGTACTGAAAGCCTTGGAGGATATTGGTACTCTATTGAGGTCAGTCAAACTCTATTTATCAATTAGTTGATGTTTATCAGCTTGCTTTGTTTTTTTATCGGAATTCCTTATTTTACAGGGAAAATCCACCAAGAAAAGTAGTTTCCGTCAAACCAGCGTACAATTTTAACCCAAATCAACCTTATATGGCCCCAACTTCAGGTTATTCAGCGCTACTCAGATCGAAACAACCGTACTATCTATCTGCACCATTCTGCAAGTGCAACATTTTGTCTTATAACAACATCATCTATAGGACTCCCATTTGCAGCTGATTATGTAACACTGGATATGATGGTTCCGGAGACAATGGTTGGTGGTTTCATCGGCAAGTGTGGCTGCAACATTTCAAAGATCAGAACTGAGTCTGGAGCGACAGTCAAGGTATGCAGTTCAGAAGTTTCAATTGGTACATTTGCCATTTTTCTTTCCCAACTTGTGGAAAGAAATAGTTGTTAATTACGCACGCAGGCCCAAACAACCATGAAGAAAAGAACCAAAACAAAATTTTCTCATTAGGATGGATTGATGGGAAGAACCTGCTTTATGTGTAAATGTAGCTCAAGTCGCAACTGGCCTGGTTTTCCTTGTCGTTGGATTTAATACTCTCTGGCTCAAACAGAAGAATGCAACTATTCCATTTAACCTTTTTTCTATGTTGTCTGGTTTAATTTTTTTCTTTTGCATCTGAAAGGATTGTAAAAATGAAGTCACCCATGAAAGATGGGGCCCCAGTAAGGAACACTAAGAGTTGATTTAGTTTTACGATAAAAATTGAATTTGATATTGTGATATGCTGGCATAATAACTCTGTTTTCTTGTGGTGGCACTAGTTTTTTTTTAACTATTTGTTCTAGTTTTGATATATTACTATTGCTTTAGGTATTCTCTAGGTCACTTCATTGATTCATTAGTATCATATATTCATACCTTTTCCTTTTAACTTTACTCAAAGTCAGTGATGCAGTACATGTCCATCTTGTGGGCTTCACAATTGGTTCATACTTGGCCCGTGTTATGGGTTTAATTAAATTAATCGAGCCAGCATGCATTTAGCCCATATTCTGGGTTTGTTCAAGCCCATCGAGCCAGCATATAGTCTGCCCCAGTTTAGCTATCGACCAACAGCTTGAAGGTAGATTTTTCCAGATTTCGAGTGGGCCTCATGGTGAATACGTGGGGTAGGCTTGGAAGATCTTTTTCCAGCTTGCATGGTCCTATATTTTAGGGAAGATATAGTCCCTTGCGTGGGGTGCTTTATTAGTTTAAGGTTAGTTTCTATTTTATAGGTTGTTTTATGTATTTAATAGTTTCCTTTTCTGGGAGACTTTAGTTTGTTAATTAGATTGGGATACCTTGTAAGTAGTTTCTTTTTAGGATAAAGTTCAATTTGTGAGGGATTCCTTTCCACGCAAGGAAGTCCCCTTTGATGTAATCGATTTGAAGTTTATAAATAAAGAGCAAAAGCTGAAACAGCCAAGTCGATTTTGAGGGGGGGGGGAAAGAGCTGAGTTTGGTTTGAAACCATTAATGGCTGTTAGATGCCTATTCTGTGAGAGGGTGAGAGGTCCAAGGGAAGAGTGAGAGATTCAACCCATCCTATCTTCTTCGATCTTCTATTTTTTTTGTTTTGTTTTGTTTTCAACCAATTTCTGTGTGAGATGATATTCTGAAACTTGAACCATAGTTGTCAAGGCGACCCAAGGCAATGGAGGGGTGCCTAAGCGCTTAGGAGACAAGGTGCTCAAGTGTTATTTTTTATTTCCCTTCTTTTCTAACATTATTTAGTATGTTACAATGTATACCTTATATCATCAAAAATCAACACTAAGCCACATAGAGCCACATCAAGTCATCAAAAATCAACATAGAACTAACAGACAACAAAACTGAAGAAGCAAGCTATTGGAAGTTTGAAACAATCAAAACATACAGTTGGTTCATACTGTTCTTGGAATTGCATTGTCATGGTATACCTAGTCTCACATTTGGTTCATATTGTTTTTAGAAAATATGATCTTATCTATAAGTAATTAAACTGCTCTCGATTTAGAAAAATTTCTTGTTCTCTAAAATGTTTGACTGGTCAAATCAAGGTTCTAAATCTTGATTTCGATCTGGTAGCAACCGAGAAAATCTCAGTTTCGATCATATCTCAGTTGAAACCTGGTACTTTCTCCAAGCTAACTCAAACCTTGGTTTTGAGGCCCAGAAGTTGCTTTTTTGCCTTGATTATTAATGTGTTGCCTATTTTTGACATTTGGAACCCAATCCATGCATTAGTTTCACATAGAGAGCGCTCAAAATGATACTTCTGGTTTTGACCCAAGTTTGATAGTGTATATTGTTCATGGACGTGGTATTGAAAAAGGTTTGACCGGAACATAACACCTTCAATATAAATCAGATTTAAGCAATCTTGGATTTGTTTGAAAGCTTTGCAACAAATCTTTTAAACAAATTCAAGATTGCTTAAATTTGATTTATATTGAAGTAGTTATGTTCTGGTCAAACTTAATTTGGTATGCGTGAATGCTGTTTAAAATCGCTAAATGGAAATAAATTTTTAGACATCAAAGCAAATGAATATTTTACCACTCATTTGGTTTTTAGCAATGTTTTATCATATTAAGATTTGTAGAATTTTTAGAATTGAGAAAACCTCCATCATTTAAAAGCTGAAAATTCCACCTATCGCCGAAAACCCAGTTTTTGTTATTGAACTGGGGGTTTGACATTTTATCTTTTATAAGTTGTTTTTTAATTATTTTATTGGATTCAAATAGGGGGTATTTCCTTATTTATGTATAGGGTTGATGTTCTCTGTGCAGCAGCGCAAGCTATGCCCAGACACATGGGCTGGCCATTCAGGGGGTGGGGTGGTCATTTTGCCCACCCCCATGTGTCTGGGTGCAGCCTGCGCCCCCGGCACAGAGAACATTTGGCCTTATGTATAATATCTTAAGTACATGAAAATCATGTACTTAAATGATATTTGGCATAAATAAGTGTCTATCCTGGTTTTGAGCTAGGTTTCCTCAAGTTTCGATGGGGATAAGTGAATTAATATAGGTGTTCAGGTCGAAAATTGCGAAGTTACCGAAATATGGTTGAAAATGGGTCAAAACATTGCATTTTTTAACTCCCCCTTCAACTCGTCTCGATCAGCTGCGAAATCGAAATTTCTCGGTCGAAACTGCATAGTTCTATATGTCAAATGATTTTAATTACGTGAGACTTTTTGTATTAGGTAGACCACAAAATCAGTTTTCCAACAAATCCAAGATTGCTTAAATCTGATTTATATTAAAGAAGTTATGTTACCTTATTTGGTGTACGCGAATGCTTTCAAATTGAATGAAAATATTTTTTTTAGATATCAAAACAAATTGATATTTTACCGCTCTTTCGGTTTTTAAAAATGTTTTACCATATTAAGATTTATGAAATTTTTATATTTGAGAAAAACCCTAGCATTAGAAAGTTGAAAATTTCAACTACCGACGAAAATCCAGTTTTTGTTCTTGAACTTGGGGGAGGGGGGAGAGGGTTGACTTTATATCCTTTTTGAATTTGATTGTTTAACTATTTTTATTGGATTCAAATAGGGGGGGTTGATGCAAGTTTATCACCAAACCGGGCTTCTTTCCCTAGAAATAAGTCTAGGGTTGGGTTATAGACATGTTGGGCCTTTGGTCCCATGGGTTTTCTATGTAATAGGCCACTTTTATGGGCCTAAAGTTGGGGTGCATAAGTTGCATATGGGATTAGCCCTATACTTAGTTTATTTTCATGTTTTAGTGTTTTAAATTGAACCGGTTGAACCACTAGTCCAATTTAAGTGATTTTAGAATATTCTTTTAGGATAGAATCTTCTTAATTTAAGTTTTATTTTAGGGTCCACACTTCTACACAAATTTTAGAGAGTGGGTGTTTTGTATTTAGATTCATCCTAAGGATTAGGGATTTCCTATTCCTAGGCAGCATAGGAATTTAGGCTTTTGGTCATTGTAAATAAAGGCAAACCATGGGGCTCCTTTTTATCTCACTGTTTATGAAATTTCTCTCTTGCAAGCTACTGCAGCTGTTGTTCTACTGAAGTTTTGCTTTGTGTGTGATCAAAGCTGGTGGGATGGGTGTTTGATCCAATCGACACCTTGCGGTGTGAAGCCACTGAAGTCATGGGAAGACGGGAAGAAAAGGAAAAAGAGAGAATTAGATGGAACAAAAATTAAAACGATTAATCAGGTGAATAAAAAAAGGGAATTGCTAGTGAGTCATGGTTCACAAGGATGTCTGTGGGGGGGGGGGGGGGGGAGGAGGAGGAGTGTGACACCCAGCCCTAATCAATTGCTATCGCGGAAAGCATAAAATTTAATTAAACTATTCAAAAACAACCCATGATCAAGAAAACACATTTAAGGCTAGTTTAGATCATACAGACGTAGCTTCAGCACATACAAAATAATATTACCTTCAAAACACACAAAATACTTGTCTCCAAGTCTAAGATTCTTAAATCAAATCAACACCCACCAAAAAGGAGTTTTTGCAGAGCCAAAAAATCTAAGTACTCCCAAAGGCTCTAACCACCAATCTGAAAAAAATTCATTGACAATGGGAGTGAGCGAAATTAGCTCGTAACTAACCATAATCCATAAAAGAACATATGTGCTTATGTACTATAATATCAAGTTTGGAAGATTTTAAGCTCAAATTCAATGGGTTAATTGCAAAATCAGAAATTCAACAAGGAAATGATCTAAAACATGTACATATATTTCAAAAAATTGACAGTATTGAGTATTCACAAACATTCAATGAGGTCTAAATATACCACTTGGCCAAAGGTCCAAACATACCCTGCTGATGAGTCACAGATGGGATCCAAATATACCCTCAACTGTAAATCAACTGAGGTCCAGGAACACCCTCACTGATGACTCAGCTGAGGTCGAAATACACCACTTGGCCAGAGGTCCGAATATACCACCAACCAATAAATCGGCTGTGGTCCAAACATATCCTTATTGAGATTCTTATATTTCAAAAAAAGAAAAAAAATCCCAAACAAATGCAATGTCGAAGTTCACAAATAGCATGTAACTTCAATCTTCATGGTTTGCACAAGTCATTCTCTTGAACTTGTATCTTAAATATATAATCTAAGTAATTTTTAGAACCTAAATTTATAGAACAAAGCATTGTCCTTCATAATCTGAATTTCTTAACACAGACTAGTTACTCAAAAAGAAATTTATGGAACGTGAATTAGGTACTTACCTGTCATTAAACAATCTCTAATTGGAATTTGGAAACTCAAGCCACATGTGCACAAAACAGGGAAGAAACAGAGAAGGGAAGAAGAAGAAAAGGGGAAAAAAGAAGCAGCAGCACAAACTAGGGAATAGGGAAGAAGATGAACCAGAAGAAAAAAGAAGAATGCCAGAGTCGGAGTTGCCGGAATAGCAGAATGAAGGGCGGGGAAGGGTTGACATTGTGAGGGTTTCAGAACTATGGAAGCCTGAAGATGATGTTGAGGCCCCCCCTCCTTTTCTCCTCTTTTCAATATCACATGTTATCCCGCATATCGTGTTGCATCATAATCCTGTACACCCACCAATGTGATGCCTAACCGATGCCCAGGTTACCATGATGGTCGCCTTTCCTGCATCTAGTAGGCGACAACACACCTTGATCAATGAAATGCGCCTGGATGCCTAGGTGCCAACTATGAAGGGGAAGGCATATGGTAAAGTACCTAGAGGGATCATCTTATCGGTTTTAAAAAAGGAATAATATTTGTAGTGGTTGTAAACTTGTAATGATGTAATTAGTGATTTGTACTAGGCTGTTGAGATGGATGGGGAACATGAGCTATCTTTCTGTCAATGGTTTTGCTTCTCACCCATCTGGCTTTTAATTTTTTTGTATGGGTATCGTCATGTTCTTTGTTTCTCTTAAAAATTACTAACTTATAATTTTTCCATAAAGAAACATATAGTTCTAAGTTCTGTTGTTTTTTATTTTTACCTTTCTGCTGTTACAGGTTGCTGGTGCTAGGGGTGAACAAACTCAGAGGTTAATCCATCTTGCTGGCAGCGCACAACAGGTAATTCTTCCTATATAGTTAATTGCAGTTGATGATGAGTAATAATTGGTCCGAGGAAATGGAAACTGTTGGAATTTAGTCACCTTGATGTTTAGTAGTTTTGGTGATCCTTACCAGTACATGGTGCTGTTTATTATTTATGGTGGTACATTGTGCTGTTTATTGTTCATGGTGATGTTTAAACCATGTAGCTTAGTGGTAGTATCATGGGGTTCATTATTACCTAAATTGCATTCAGTCTTAATAAGGAGTCATTCTTTATTTAATATATATGCCCTGCTCACAATAGAATACACTCGACCGAGAGCTAGGGTTTCTTCTAGTTCTCTCTCTCCCCTTCTTTTCTTCTTCTTTAATGATCCTGGTTATCAAGGTTAGGTTTTGTCACATGGTATCAGAGCAAGGTTTAGTTGGATTTACAATCTTATTGAATCTATTTTAAGAGTCTCTGAAGGAATTGAATAATATCTGCAGCAATGGTGCTATGATGCTATTGTATCTTGAGTCGAAAGAAGATTGACCCATATATGGAACAATTAGATCTTTGTTGTGCTTATTCCTTAAAGTTTCTTGGAGATTCTTTAAGGATTTCTACAGTTCTTGGAAATCCTTGGATCCGAGAATCAAATCATCAGATTGTTATTAACTTTTGCAAGGCTGTTCGCCCTATATAAACCTTGCTTCTACAAGAAAATCTCTCTGATCAGATCCTTTAATAATCTGAATCTGGTATCCCTCTTGCAGTTAGATCTTACTCATCAGATTTCAGGTTCTCCTTTATTCAATTCGACATCAGGTGCTGCCCTTCAATATGAGTTATTGCTATTTGATTTGAAGAGCCTTTCTATTCATGCGATAGTTCTTCCCTGTTGCTGGATTTTCTACTATTTGATTTGAATATCTGCTGTGCTGCGAAACTTGTGCCTGCCTGCCTGCGATCCATATATCTACCTACTGATTTGAAGCTTGTATTCTGCCACGAATGGTGGCAGTGAAAAGCAGGGAGCACCTTTGAGGAAGCTGACAATGACATGGGCTCCTGTTGTTTATGATCCACCTGTTACGTCTCCATTGCACAGTGAAAAGCTACAACCAGCAACATGATGTTCCAAGCTGCTACAATCACTGCAATCTACTGCTAGTTTTCTGCCTTGGTTCACGGATGAGAGGTTGAAGACAACCTCTTACTGTGAGTTTTAATTGCTTTCTTATTTTTTCGTATTACCTATACTACCCTCCCTTCTACCTTTTCTGATTCTAGCTTTATTTTGTGTTAATGCCAAGTCTGCCCTTAGTTTTAAATTCCAATTTTCTTCTTATATTCCAACACCTATTTATCTACCAAGTACCCCCCTTGAAAAATCTGGTTAATTGCCAGTACTGCCATTATCCTTGTAAAACTTGAAATATTTAAAGCATTGCTATTGTTTTCAACTTTTGGCTACTTTGCATTTGGGTGGGTCCCATAAGCAATCCCATGGTAGCAGGGTTTTAGTAATCGGTTTCGGTCTCTACCATTACCGATCCGTATTGGTCTGGATCTGTCAGGTTTACCCTTAGTAAATATGTGTATCCGTACGTTTCAATAAAAAAATGTATTTAACCATATATATGCACTTATATGACTAAAAACACATTTTTTTATTTTATCGAATACCGTATTATACACGTATAATACCCATATTAAATGTATAATACACTTAAGTTTTTAATATTATTAAAAAAAAACGAAAAAAATACAACTCACAGATCCTCGCCCTTCCCGATTCCCATTTTCCTAGTGTTTCTTCTCTCCTTGCAAGAACAAAATCCAAATGCTTGAAACCCTACCTGCCGCCCCCTTCATCTTTGTGTCTGTTTTCATTTCAGTTTAATGGCGGCTGGCGAGTCATCTTCTAAGTCTCAATACCCTGCTCCCTTCCTCTTCTCCGTCTCCGATTAGTTGCAATGGCGAAAAATAGTATATCAAGATAGTGCACTCTGTTACCCTTCTTCTGTCTCCATTCATCTAGCGATTGCAGTGGCGGAAAAACGATATTCAAAGGCGATTGCAGTGGTGAACACACTTTGTTTCTCTTCTTCTTCTCCGTCTCCGTTCGGCCAGCGATTGTAGCGGCGAATCTCTCTCTTCTCCGTCTCCATCTGTAAGTTTTTTTCTCAGAGAATGCCAAGATATACATTGATTTGTCTCTATTTGCTTGTATTTTATTTTTTGGGTTCAAGATTGTTGTGCTTTTTTTTCTCATGGGGTTGGGGGCTTGTGAAGACCAATGGAGTACTCTTTCCCATTTGAAGAAGAATGGTTTTGAGTCAAAGTTTGGTATTCCAATGCGGGTTCTTCCAGATTTCTTTAAGATTTTCTTTCCTTAATCTTTCCCGAAGGAGTTCTATGCTTGTCTGATGAGTCCAGGCATTAGATTCCAAGATTTAACTATCTGTGCATATTTTACAGAAAAGATGCATTTGAGATGAAAAGAAACCCAACAAGCTTTACCTATGTACAACACAGGCACATTTAGCTTACATCACAATTGTTTCTGGGAAACAATTTTAGATTAACATAGGGATGGTTTGATTGTAGCTGTCAGGTTTGAAATCAATCCAGACCCATATCTTAGTATGGATGCCTCCCATGAATCTCAGTCCTATTTTTCGATGAGAATCCCAGTCCTACTAGTTTAAAGGTTTGATAACATTTGTAAAGGGGTATGGATGCCTCCCCTGAATCATTGTTTACATGGTATTATTTTGTTTATTAGGTGGTAAATGTCTGTTATATAGTAAATATATGCCCGTATTTATGCTTATAGAGCAGCCGTAGTAAACACGTATTATACACGTATAGTATCATTGCCGTATGCATTTTATTGCGCCAGATTTCTGAAAAGTATTATTGCCTTCTGACCCGTTTAATTGCCATACGTAGTCGTACCCATTTTATTGCCACATTCCCAAACTTACTAAGGGTTTACCCTTGTTTTCTTCAAAAAACGTAATTTCTTTTTACATTTTTACCCTTGTCCGTACCAATCCACTGATATGGGATCGGCTAGAAATCAGCCGATCCAATACCGATTCCTCAAACCATGCATGGTAGAGTGTCAAAACTGGGATTGCATGAAGTAATTACAGGTTTTCCATTCTCTTGTTACTCTTGACTATTATTGGATTGGGTAACTCATTGGATGTCAACTGGAGTACTTTTTCTCCGAGAATGATGTCTATAGTTAAATCTGGGATTTATATATCTAAATGGTGGTCTAAAAGATCTGATTTGGTTGGAAGAATGCATATTTGCTACGGTTGTTCTTGGTTATGTGGTTTATTTGCTGCTGATGTTGGTTGTTATTGCAAAATGATGATGGCTTATCCTTTGTTCTCTCGCCTGCATTCATTGTTTGTCCATGTGTAGTGCTACACGTGAGGGGGGGGGGATTGGAGATATTGAAAAACTGCATATTTGTTTTTGGCTTTTTGCCCGTGTCTCCTTCGTGGAGATTATTACCTGTCTCCTTCGTGGATATTATTACTTCTGTCTCCTTTGTGGAGATTATTGCCAGTGTCTTCTTCGTGAAGAAAGATTTTCCTGTCTTCTTCATGAAGGTTATTGCCAGTGTCTTGGTGAGATTTTTATTTGTCGTCTTATTGAAGATTTTAGCCTGCAATGATGCTTTATTCATCTTCCGCTGCTGCTATCTTTTGGTTTGTTATCACTGTTGTTGCTATTGTAGTGTTTATAACCTGCAGTGCTGATTTGCTCATCTGCCCCTGCTGCAAATTCTTGGCATTTATTGTTGTTATTGCTGCTGCTATGGTATTCTGGACTGCAGTTGGCATTCTGTCGCTTGTTTTGTTCGTTTAGATTTATTTGACACAGATTTTTCTCTACTGCTGTGTTGATGGCTGATGTGCTTATGTTGGTGTTGGAAGTGGAAGGAATTTTTCTTTTGGTTCTGTTATTGCTGGCTGCTAGTTACTGGCTACTGGTTTTGCTGGTTATGTCTGTCCTTGTTGTTCTAAGCTGGAACATAGGATATATATGCTCCACCTTGAGGAGGAGCATTGGAATTCTAGTCATGGTGATGTTTAATAGCTTCGGTGATCCTTAACAGTACATGGTGCTGGTTATTATTCATGGTGATACATTGTGTTGTTTATTGTTCATGGTGATGTTCAAGCCATATAGCTTAGTGGTAGCATCTAGGGGTTTATTATTGTGTGTGTTGTATTTAATTACAACTCTAAGGGGTCATGCTTTATTTAATATGGGCAAGATATCGCTGTCTGGTCATGTAGCGACTGCACCATTGTGGGGGCCAATGTGATCTCTCTCTCTCTCTCTCTCTCTCTTCTTCTCTACTGATCATAGTTATCAAGATTAGGTTTTGTCACATAAACTGTGGTCTAGTCTCACAAGTGACTCATGTTGTTGAAACAGTTCGTCGGATTTGAGTTTATAGATACTAACATCTATTAATTTTGATTGATCTTGGTAAATTACCCAAAAAATAAAGAAAAAAAAAATTGATCTGTTACTTGTTCCTTTGTGTTGTTTCATTCGAAGATCTCAGGTGTTGAAATTTGTCTGTACAAAAACAGGTAGCATGGGCGAAGAAGTTGGTCGATGAATACATCTACTCACAAGCAATATTACAGCAGAGACGTCAATAACGCATTTATTTTGTCCCGATTTGCTGCTCACTAATTACTTTCATGTTTTTGTGTTGTAGCTTATAAGTTGTAACCGGATCACACTACACCAAAAACATTAGGAATGGCGGTTGAAAAGGTTTTCTAGTACATCTGTAATTCGGCATACAAACAGATGTTATGACAAAGTGTTCCTTGAGAACTTGTTTGTTGCTGATTGTAAATATTTTTCCAATTTTCATTGTTCTTACTGTTTTTTAAGTTGTAAATTTGTTGGCTACTAGAATGTGTCCGTGTGTGGGTTCTGACCTGGCTTATGTTGGGCAAGTAAGTTCCAATCTATGATCTTAAATTGTTCTCAATTCATCGTGTTTACACTTCCTGAATGCAGGCTCTTCCTTTTATAAGCTTGTAGTCAACTTACGATCTGGAGTTTTTACACACCATTGGGACAAACAGAAGATAGCTGGATGACAATTGATTCTAGAATTTTCAATGTTCGATAAAAAATTAAAAGGGAAAATTACTTGATTAGTTACTATTTGGTTTGTTTTTACAAAACTAATCACGCCCTCTTTACTTCCAACTTCAACGAATTTGAACAAAAGAAGTGTGTATTACGAACATAGCAGCAAGAACAGTGGTTTCTGTACTCTTGACCTCGTATGTCATAAAGTTCAATTCTACCTTCAATGGTCTGAATCTGTGATCACATAATATAGATCGGACAGTGGATTTCCGAGAAAGAATAATGGGGGTTACACCATTAAGACGAGTACGACCAATATTCTACTGAAATCTCCTGAATAATGCAGGGAGAAGACCTGCAAGTCGTTGAAACTGTTTTGACCTAGTCTCTGTTCGACTTCGATTCATCCAAAGAGAAAGATAATTGCACCCAATATTGAACATTTTAGCAGCATGAGTGGTTTTGTCTGGATTGAACACATCTTAATTTCTGTAGAACTGAGGTCTATTTCGCTGAACTCTAGCTAAGGGTTGTGATGGTAGTGTGAGGTAAACAGTGGTTATTTCCAAGTTTTTTTTTTTTTTTTTTCTTTTTCACTACATCCAGAATCAAATCTTTGTGCTGTTCCGTTCGTTCTTCAAATTACATACTCTTCCTCTATACACGCGGAAGATACTGGTTAGTTAACTGATTCTTCATAACATTTTCCTTTCTTATTCTTTTTAGGTTGATGAGTTCACTGCAACTCATTTATTCATATTCTGATTCTGTATATTGATCCTTGTATTTTTGTCTTTGGTCCTTTTACTTTGCTTTTGTGGATTCTTATTCTGGCATATTCAATGCACTGCTTTTCAACCTAAAAACAAATTAAAGAAATAATGTGTATTTGATTCTAGTGTTGTTGATTACTTGTAATGTAGGTGTTTGATGTAATGCCCCAATGGAATCAAGGGAACATGAGCCTTTATATAATGCAATGCCTTTTGTCCTTGTTTTGTAGCCCTATAAGTGAAGCCAATGCCACCTTTGGTTGGATGGGACATTTCATTAATTTGTAACCACAAAGATATGTGACACATAGAGCTCTGTAAAATAACTGCTTTTCAACTTTTCCCAGTCTCTAGGAGAAAATATCTTCTCTCACTGTTAAAATCCAAACAAGAATGAGTCTCTCTTCTCTATCAAACACATAGATCCAGAAGAGAAAAAAAAAGAAGAAGAAGAAAGAAAAAGTCCTCTCTATGATTGCTCCATAAATCTATTCCTATCGTTACTTTAATGGGTCTAATTTGTCTGGTCCAAGGAGTACATGAAGGAAGAACATGGGTGTGAAGATAATCGGTGAAGAGAACCCAAATGGTCTAATTTACTTAGAAATATAAGCTGTTCATATTAGTTGGAAGGATACTTGATATGTCACTAACAGCAGGAGTACATGAAGGAAGAACATGGGTGTGAAGATAATCGGTGAAGAGAACCCAAATGGTCTAATTTACTTAGAAATATAAGCTGTTCATATTAGTTGGAAGGATACTTGATATGTTCACTAACAGCAGACCCTGTAGAGGGGGTGATTTGAGTTTTTTCAAAAACTAGGGAGTGATCTGAGTTTCATTTGAAAATCAGGGGGTGACGTGTAATTTACCCTTATTATTATATTCATTTTTTTCTTTGATATTATATAATCTTTATCATGATCTGTTGATCAGTTGATGTAAGTAGTTTGTAAGCTTCATGTGATGGTATGATCCCAATGAACGAACTTGGCATTCATTTCCATGTTTCTTACCTCCCCCCACTTCTTTTAGCTACTGCGATGGATTTTGCCTTCAATAGGTTATCAAGGAAGAGATGTTACACGAAATTTCACTTGATTTTCTTAACTTCTGAAAGAAAAAATCTAAAAATCTTCAATAGAATTCTTTAAAGCAAATTAACCAATTCACCCAATAACACACTTTAGCAAGGATTGATGCTATATAATTATTTATTTAATTAATTTATCAAATCTTTTGTTGAGTTTTCCAAAAACTAGGATAGGTGGACCAATGATCTGTTTGTTGATCATTCCTTCTGATTATAATCTGTACTTTGTGCTCTGTGTTCTATGACAAAATAACTCATGGATATTACCCCATTTTTTGTAACTTGCAGTACCCTTTAAATGAACTTGTTGGTTAGTCAAATGAGAAACCTCCATGAATTTGTTGCTTACTTGAAGCTGTTGAAATCTCTCTTCAATCCCATCTTCTGAAGGATATATAACATCTCTCAGTTGTCATTCCTTTTGATTATAGTCTATGCTCTGTGCTCTGTTGTTCTGTGGCAAAACAACTCATGGATCCAAGTCCACATTTTTTATTACTTGTAGTACCCTTGAATTACTATCATGTGCAAAGGCTAGTTCTGTGGTTATTAGGTTGATAAAGCTTTCACATTCAGGAGAAAAATGTATCTGAAGAAGTGAGAAGAACCCACTTAAAAGTACTTAGCAATTAGCATGAAAAACATACTGATTGTTATGATTTCTTCTTCATTGGTTTTTTTAAAGAAGTGTGCCCAGTGGTTCTGATGAGAGATTTTCAGCAAGATTAAAAGAGGAAATGTTGGTAGATTTTAATATCTCTAGACATTGAAATTTGAAATTTGAATTGTCTTTTGCCTCTATTTGTTCTTTACATCATTCCATATTGAGTGATTCGTTAAATTTTTATCATAGACCTTAACTAACACGGTTTATGCAGATAGTTGAGTCATTAGCTACAAAAGGATGAGCACTAAGGTTTGTTCCCAGGAGATGATGGTTCGAACCCATCAGCACTCATACAATCTTTTTATTTGGAATTTAATAATTTAGTAGTTTTTTTGTGTTTTGTAAAAGTTTCTTGTATAGTTTGTTATAAATGGTTGACTTGTTATGGCTTAACAAGTGATCACATATCACCTGAGAATCATAACCAGTCAAAAAATCTGTAAGCAAAAGATTGCACCATTTTCATATCTAATAAAAGTTATGAGGCAAGTTAATGCTTAAAAGAAAATGAAAAAAAGACATGATTAATTAACAAATGAAATCAAAAGAAATGAGCATACTTTGCTACACTAGTTAGCCCACAAGTCGTCGTATCTGCCAATAGGCCGGCCCTTGCCCATAAGGCCAAATTACATGGCAAAGCCTATGAGCTCCCTATTAAAAGCCAAGTTCAATCCACTGATGGAGTGCAAGGAGGGTTTGAGTATTGTTGTTGAGAAAGGAAAAAAAGAACAAAGAAATGTAGAGAGTCGTTGGCATGTTATGGTTAAATTATTAGCCTTGATGAACATGGATTATCACACATTTAGGCTCAAGTATATTCTTCTTAATTTGTGCCATACCAATAAAACTCACCCTTCACGAGATGAGGACATACAGAATTTCATCGATTATCCGTTTGAGTCTAGGATTGCGAATGTCTTCATTTTTAAGGAAGATGCATTTATGCATGGGTCATCACAAGTGGCGAGAAAATTTCAATATACTTTTGTTTTTCAATTGAGGTATAGACAATTCATTACTAATATAGGTAGAGATAAATTCCTTAACAAAAGACAAATACTTTTGTTTTGTAAATACAATACATCATGAAAAAAATTGGGTCAAAAGGATGAAATTGTGCAAAGGTCATCGATTATGGTGAGATCTTACCAAGTCCATAAGATGGCTTCATTTTGGTCCAATGTGCTTGAAAGTGGTGGTCAGTTTTTTGATAGTGCAGCTGATTTCAAGAAAGTCATTGCTAAGTATGCTATTGCCCATAAATTTGGATATCGTATAAAACGGATTGACCCAAACATGGTAAAGGTAGTGTGTGAATTGTGGTTGGTATGTTTATGCAAATGTTATTTCGCAATACATGTTATTTGACTCAATCAAGACATGCATTGCAATATGAGGTTGGAGTTGAACTAGTTTTCATATCTAATTGGCACACTGGTATTGTACATAGCTTACAACACATCTTTCCTAGTCCTCCTCATGCACATTGCCTACAACAATTAAAGGAAAACTTTAAAAAGTAACTAAAAAAATCAGTTGTTTAAGGCAACTATAGAAGCACAATTGGATAAGATTGCTTATTTTCGCACTGGGCGTGATTATGAGAAAAATATGGAGGTCATGTATAGGATGAATCGTTCTGCTCAAGAGTGGATGATCCGAGCACAATAGTAAAATTATGTGATTCCTTTATTCAAAGGAAACCGATATGATAAGTAAAATTCAAATTGGATTAAACTTATAATGCATGGATAAAGGATGCTTGTGAGTTGCCTGCATATCACCTTATGGACACAATTCGGTTACAAACAATGGAATTCATGATTGATAGGAGGACTGAGTGCGACAATTGGCAAGATGTTGTCAGCCTTAGGATTGCGAAGAGGTTGAACGAACTGGTAAACTCTTGTCATAAGTTCTTAACCTTTCATTTGGATGAAATGTTTGTTAAAATTCATGAGTATAATTAATATTGGCATTTTGACCTTGGACCTCGGACATGCTCATGCAATGCATATAGCACGAGTTTGATAGTATGTGTAAATGCTTGTGCTTGTATTTGGACCTTTAGATTTGACATGTGTATGTTTGTTGAGGATCACCATACAACTTTCTATAAGGTCATATATAGTCATGGAATTAACCCAATGGACACAAGAGATTGACCCATGGATACAAGAGTTGGTTAGTCAAGGTGAGGGCAACAATGCTGTGCATATGGGCGAAGTTAGGGAGGCGGATATTAACCCATGCACCTCATACTAGAAAACCACCCGGTAGACCTTATAAGAAACGTATAGAGTTCCAAGTGGTCTCTTGACGTACCACCCACTGCAGTTGGTGCTTTGAGGTTGTTCAAAATGAGCAGTGCAATATAAACTCCTCAGTGGTGTGTTTTGAATACTTATAATTTTTTTTTTTCTCATTCCTTATTAATTTACTAGAATACTGATGAATTTGTAATTTTTATTGACATATAACATGTTTTATCACCCAAGTTGTGGATGAAATTCTGAGTTCTTTCGACCACCATTACCATGGGAGATATGACCACGAGAACCACGGCCTTTAGAGGAGCCGCGGGGCAGTACCAAGGGATGTGTGAGCAAGTTTCACAAATTAAGGCAGCATTTGAGGAGACAACAACGATGTTGAGTGTGGAGAGGTGATTACTGATTAGAAACTCATGGTTCAACAACATTCCATGCAATTCAGGCCATGGCAGCAGCAAACTCATCAACAATGGACTTGGCGCATTGAAGAAAAATAGAAATTGATTCAACAGGCTTGTGAGTTAAAGCCTCAAGGGTCATGTGCAACGATATGAAGCGAGTGGTGGATGGAGAGGCGAATGCATGCCTGAGAGATTCCCAAAACGCCTGGCTTGTGGACTTCCCAATGGCAAGAGGGAGAGTCATGAGAGAGAGAGAGAGAGAGAGAGAGGAGTCCATGCATGCATGAGTAGAGGAATCTGGATTCGTTCCAATAATACACTCTTCAATACCTTGCCTACCCCTCACTACTATCCCCTTCCCCAACATCGTCTACCCCTTTGCAAAACTCCACCTACAAACCCCCGTCTGCAACTCCTCCCTTCGCCCAACCGCATTCCCCTTTGAAATTACCCACCCCCATCCCTCAACATTAATTTCCATGCTCCCTGACCCCACCCCTAACCTCCTCACCCTCTAAAGCTCTCCTTCTCTATCTAAGCTTTCACCCCTAGTCTCACTTCTCTATGTTGGAAATATATATATTAGTCTAAATATTGAGTGATCAAACTTAAATGAGGAGAAAGTCACTTTTACAATAGGAGCTTTCAAACAATTACTTACACTGTCTCTTTTAAAAACCTGTAACAAAAATTATGTTAGAAAAACTGATGAGCTGAGTCGTGTCATTTGACCTTGCCCTTTAGTCCGTGGGCGATAGTGCAACCGAGAATATTACGAATCAGCCTCCAAGATAAAACAACCTATTGGCTCCCCTAGTAATCGTGCATTCGACTATTAGAGACCCCTTCGAGTACTGATTGTATCTGAACTAAAAGGAAAACACCCACAATAACATCACTTTCAAAACCCAAAAACAAGGAAGAACAAGGATAACACCACATACATACGAATGATTCAAGATGGACTTACAAATAATCTCAAGAGAAATTTTTTAATCTTAAAAGAACTTGATTCATCTTAAGAGGGATTAATTAATCTCAGGAGGACTTGATTCATCTTACAAATGATTTCTTACAAATGATTTCATTAATCTCGAGAGAGCCTTGATCCGTAAAGGGCTAGAGGTTCCCTCAATTTATAGAGGAAGAAAGGCATTTAAGAGGAGATATTAAGGACCTCCCAAAACTGAAGAAACAATGTATTAAGAAGGTTCATAAAGAGACATATATTTCTCCAAAAAACTGAATTGACAAATTAATGAAGAGGTAAAGTGTTAATGAAATTTATTTTATATTTAAAAAAAGGAAAAAAGAATGCTACTAGGGTACGTACAGTGTGTTGCCCCTACGCCTAGACACAAGGGCGTGTAAAAATGACCACCGTGCCCCCATGGAAAACTAGAAATTCCTGAGGGCGTGATGGTCATTTCATGTACTATTGTGTCTGGGGCACATGGCAATGCACCGCTTGTGCCTAGATTTCATTCTCTTTCCCTTAAACAAATATTTAAACCTATTTTGAATCTTAATTTGTTTTAGGGAGAAAGAACGCCACCTGATTGCTTAACGCACACCGTCGCTGCGCCTTAACACAGGGGTGCGCAAAATGACCACCACACCCCTTAAAACCCTGGAAAGGAATAGGGGTGCAGCTGTCATTTCGCACGCCCCTGTGGCAGGGCACAGGAGCGGTGTGTGTTGCTCGACCGGGTGGCGTTCTCTTTCCCTTTGTTTTATAGCTCATTTAAAACTAGCGTTTAATAATGCTAATCGATCGCGCACTAGGTGTGACTCCAACTCCTACATACAATAATCACCTTGAAAATGACCACCTTGCCCCATGAAAAAACGGAAATCCCATGGTGCAAAGGGTCATTTCCAAAACAATTAGGCGGTTATGTGTCTGTGTCTAGGCATGGGAGCCACTCCTAGAACACAACTTTTGCCTTAGAACTAACACTCTACCCTCTCTTCCTCTGTACTTCACCATCTAATAAACCACAAAACTCCTCTCAAAATGGGAATTCGCATGTGATTTTCTCAAACATTCAGCATAGGTTTTAGAGACAGTAGATAATAATAGTCTCTACTGATGCGATGGTAATTTATTACCGTGTTTAATGTTTTGAAACGCTTTTAATGACTCTTACCAAAATAGAAATGCTTTTAAAAACGGTAGATAACCCATATAATGCCTGAGAATTAGAGGTAATTTGTAACCGCTACCAATGCTATATCATTACAGATATATGGTAACGTCGCTAAACGATTTTCTGAATGGTTTCTAGGACGTTTACCCAGGCCGCAGAGGTTCTGAATAGTTTTAAGGACGTTTAACAACACCCCCCCCCCCCCCCAAAAAAAAAAAAAAGGGCACAAGTAAGCCATCTTAAATATAGTTGGAAAACTGGATTTTGACTTTTGACTAGGATGTGTCACCCGAGTCGAGTCAAAATTTTGGAAAACTTGGTCAAGAGTCCTGTAGACTAGGTTAGGGTAAAAAGTGATGAGATTGAATCATAAATCGTTCGAGTCAAATAAGACTCGGTGTTTTTACCCGAGTCATGACAAACTCGACAAGTTTAGTCGTTTTCTAAAAAACCTTAAAATCGGTTCACTTAGAAACTGAGTTGAGTAAATAGTAAATCCATATTCTAAAACAGTAAGAAATCCTCAACTCCTCGACTCCCTTCTCTTGTTCAATGATATAAACTCAAAAATGCATTGATATGTGGTTCTTTGATTTTTTTTTTCCTGGTTTTTCCAAATTTTCTGTATTTTTTTAATTTTTTTTACTAATTTATATATATTTATTGCATTAAAAAAATTAAAACACATGACTCACCTTGACCGGATTTGACAAGACCGAGTTACCAGGTTTTTCTAAAAGACGAGTCGAGTAAAAAACTTGGTATTCCAACTATGATCATAAAAACTGATTTTCTTTTGTCGTAAAATCAATATATTTTCCACTTCCACTCCCAACCTTAGTTAGTAAGTTCAGGAACGGCAATTGAATGGGAACGGATACGTTCGACAATTAAACAGACTAGATGGAAATAATACTTTTCAAAAATCCGGTGTAATAAAACTCATACGGCAATAATACAATTCGTGTTTAATACGGCCGCTCTTTAAGCAAAAATATGGGCATATATTCACTATGTAATAGACATGCACTACCTAATAAACAAAATAATAGCATGTAGACAATGATTTATCAGAAAGAAACCTCACAACTAAAATAAATACAATATAATATCCCCTATTACATCTCATAAGATTATCATTTAACAAATCAAAATATCAATAAAAGTTATCTCTTCCGACATAAGAAAAAAAAAGAAAAAGGCATAATGTATTCTATAACTCATCTCTAAGATGAGGTTACATCAATGAACTCATCTCTAAGATGATCTAACATCACCAATGGAAGTTCATTTACCTCAGCAATCACCAATTTACCTAGCTGCAATTAACCGGCCACCTGAACTAAAATGAGAACGGAGATGAAGATTCCAGATGCAATGGGTGACCTAAAATCACTCATTTTTCTCAACTTGTCAGGAAATAGCCTCATGGGTCAAATTCCATCTTCGTTGGGAAATCTAAGATAACTGGAGGCATTGGCTTGGATTTTTCAAGAAACATTCTCTCAGGACAAATCCTGAACCAACTGACATGTTCTGAGAAGCGGGGACTGGGTGCCTTCTCTACAGGAAACTAATTTAATTGATGGTTTATTGGTAAATTAGACGATAATTGCATATGGTGAGTGGAAGGCTGGCGGCGGTGTTTCAATCGAAAAAGGAGCTTTTTGGTGATGCGGATGAGGATGAAGAGTCGGATCATGGTGGTGACAGGGTTGGGGCCAGGGGTGTCTCGGCTGTTGACCCCACTAGAGAGGCCACGGTTGAGGCCAATCTGTTGCAGTCGCAGAAGGGAAGAGGTAAGTTTTTTGCCGAGGCTGTGGGGACCTCATCGCTCCCTGACGTGGAAGGTTTGCCCTCTCCGGTCCATGAGGGAGGAATGATGCAGGTTAAGATTCCGCAAGGAACTTATGAAGCTCAGATCAAGAAGTTCAAGAATGCGTTGATTGGAAGACTAAATACTCAACAGGTTCCGCTCTCCCGGTTGAGAACTGTTATTAAGGATTCTTGGTATCTCAAGGGGTCGGTGGAATTAACCCCCGATAGGAAGGGGTTTTGTGATCTTTCTCTTCTCTCTGGAATCGGATATGTCCATGATCTGGAGGAGAAGCCCTATCAAGGTTGGAAATCAGTTTATCCGTTTCCAACGGTGGTGCCCCGACTTCAACGTGAACAACAATCAACTTACTCGCAAGTTGGTATGGGTTTGCTTTCTTGACCTACCCTTGGAGTATTGGCATCCTGAGATCCTCTTGTCGCTAGCAAAGGCTTTGGGCTCTCCCGTTGCCCTCAATAAGAGAACAAGGGAAGGTTCTGCAGGGCAGTTTGCCCGGGTTTTGGTTGATCTTGAACTAGCGGCTCCTCGGCTTGATGAGATTATGGTTGAGAGGCAGAATCCAGGCTCCTCGGTGCATTTCTAGTTCAAACAACAGGTGGTTTATGAGGATAATCTGCTCCACTATGGATTTTGTAAGAGAGTGGGGCACGCTTTTAGTGTGTGCAAGGCGTGGCTAGCGCATGAGTCCAAGCATGCGAGGAATGAAGGTGAAGTTCCAACAGGGATTGGTGATATGGATGGCATGGGGGGTGGTGCGTCTAGACCCCTCTCGGCTCACTCTGATGATGAGGTTGGTCTGCGTGTGGATCGGCTTGATCGTTAGGTTGCTCCGGTGGAGAGTCAGCGTGATGTTGCGATTGAGGGTGGTGGTGCCTCCCCTGTGGGTGGCGGATCCTTGGTTGCAGGGGGTGGTTCTCCGGTTAGGGGAAGTGGTGCTTCAAATATGGAAAGATCCTCTTCTTCGTCAGACCAGGGAGGTATGCCTACTATTTTGGAAAGTGGATTGGCGTTAGTTTTGTATGGGGAGAGATTAGAGGAGTTTATGGCTGAAGATGATCACATGAATCTTAGGAGGGAATCTCATCAGCGTGGCCTTCCATCTTTGGATGCTAGCATGGGTCGCTCCATTAGGCGAATTGGTGGGGGAAGTAGTGATCATTCAGGTGGCACCCACAGAACCCGTTTCTCTCCCTCTTTGGGCCGTGGTACAGCAATGTTGCCCCTTCCCGAGGGGAACCTGGAGGTTGTGCTTCCTGTGGGTGACACCCACGTTGTTGATTCTATAGCAGAATTGACCTTCAACAATGGCAGGCTGGTGATTCATGCTGCGGCTCCTCACCATGAGGTTGAGGTAGCAGAGATTGATCATGGGGCTTTAGCAGCAGAAAAAGAGGACGCTCAGGTGTGTCATAAGCAGCGTAAAAGCTAGAAGGCCCCGGAGGGGGAGCCAAGTGTACGGAAGAGGTCAGACCGCTTAGCTTCTAAAAATATTAGTTTTTAATGAAGGTCCTCTTTTGGAACATTAGAGGGATTAGAAAGAAGGCTGGCCATCTGGCATTGGCATCTTTAATTAGGAGTCACAGCCCTGAAGTGGTGTGTATCGCTGCACCTAAAGTGGAATTGAGCAGCTTCCCCTCTCTTTTTTTCAATAAATTAGGCTTTGCTGCTGATTTGATCCATAACGACTGGGTGGGGTCTGTCCCTAACTTGTGGGTGGTTTGGAAGCTTGGTTTGTAGAAGCCTGGTGTGCTCTCTTCGTCAGATCAGCAGATTTCTCTCTCCTTGATTTGGAATGGCCAGTGGTGGTTGTTTTTTTCGTTCATGCCAGTTGCTTTCAAGCTTTGCGCAGGAACCTTTGGCTTGAGCTAACAGGTTTGAATGTGGTTTCGGAGCCGTGGTTGGTGGTAGGTGATTTAACGCCACTCTTTTATCTTCTGCGAAGCGGGGACCGGGTGCCTTCTCTATGGGCTCGGGTCTAGAGTTTGGAGCAATGATTGACACTTACTCTTTGTTGCCTATTGACTCGTCAGGCAGTAAGTTTACTTGGTCCAATAATAGGAGAAGGGGTAGGGTGGATGCAGTTTTGGATAGGAGCTTGTGTAATTCCAAGTGTCCAAGCTTGCTCTCAAAGTGTTCTCCAGAGGGTGGCTTCTGATCATTCTCCGCTACTCATCTCTTCTGGTCAGTTGGGTCGTCCCAATAATGCCCCGTTCAGATTTCATAAATTTTGGGTTGAAAGTCCAAATTTTTTGGAGGTGGTTAAGCACTCTTGGGCTATCCCGATCAGTGGCACCCCCTTGTTTATTCTTTGCCAGAAGCTTAAACATCTCAAGCCTGTGCTTCGGTCTTGGGCTTGTAAGGAGTTTCCAAATTTGGATGTTGCTCTCAAAGAGGCCAAGGTGGTTCTTGAGGATGCTCAGGAGGCTTTGGAGATCATTGGTGAAAATGATGTTTTGTTTGGGTTGGAAGAGGATGCCAAGACTGCTTATCTCAATGCCTTGAAAAATTCTGAAAAATTGTGGTGCAAAAAATCTAGAAACAAATGGTTGAGGGAAGGCGATCGGAACTCAATTCTTTCATGTCTCAACTTTGATTAAGAGATCGAAGGCGCTTATTTGTGCTCTTAAGGACTCTGAGAGTGCTTGGGTTTCGGACCCGGGGGAGGTTGCAAATTTGATCTCGAGTTTCTTCGAGAATTTCCATAAAGTTGTTCCCTTGGAGGAGCACTTGGACCTGCTTGACGTCATTCCACAGCTGATTGAAGACAGGGACCTAGTTTTTTTGGACGCAGTGCCGGACTCTAGAGAGATTAAATTGGCTGTGTGGGATCTTGATCCTAATAGCTCGCCTGGTCCTGATGGTTTTTAGGGTTTCTTCTTCAGGCAATGTTGGGATATCATTGAGAGGGATGTCTGCCGGGCTATTTCCAGCTTTTTCAAAGAAGGTATCATTCCTAAAGGGGTAAACAACTGCTTTATTTCCTTGATTCCTAAGGTGGAGGGGGCAGTGTCTCTTGAGAAGTTTCGCCCTATCTGCATGGGGAACTTTGTCTGTAAAATCATTTCAAAGATCCTTGCCTCTAGACTTGGTGTTTTGCTTCCTCGCCTGATCTCTGAAGAACAGGGGGCCTTTCAGAAAGGGAAAGTTATTTTTTCCAACATCGATCTTGCTTCGGAGTTGGCTAATTTGATGCACAAATCTGTTAGAGGCGGTGGCATTGGCGTGAAGATAGATATCTCTAAAGCTTACGATTCCCTCTCTTGGGGTTTCCTTTTCAAAGTGTTGAAGAAGTTTGGCTTTAGTGATCGGTGGGTGTTTTGGATTCATCAGCTGCTCTCCTCTACTCGCATCTCAGTGTTGGTTAACGGGGGGCCTGTTGGTTTCTTTGGTGTGGAAAGGGGTCTTCGTCAGGGTGACCCCCTCTCCCCCCCTCTTTTCATACTTGCCAAGGAGGTCTTGTGTAGAGGCTTGAAAAGAATGGTGGACTTGCTGCAGATTCTTCCCCTGAGAGGTCCTAGGGAGGTGGCTACCCCTGGACACTTATTATTTGCTGACGATATTTTTATTTTCTGTAATGGCTCTCTCAGGTATGTTCGGGTGTTGAGGGAGTTCCTGGAAAAGTACCAAAATTTTTCAGGCCTGAAAATTAATCTTGAGAAAAGTAAACTTTTTTGCGGTGCAGTAGCCCCCTCGAGAAGGCGTAGAATTTTTGAAGTGCTGAATATTTCGCTTTGTTCCCTCCCTACAAAGTACTTGGGTGTTGATATCTTCAAAGGGAGAGTTACATCGGCCATAGTCCTTCCTTTAGTGGATAAATTCAAAAGCAGGTTGTTAGGGTGGAAGGGGAAACTCCTCTCTCGTGCAGGTAGGGTGCAGCTGATGAAGTCGGTCGTGCTTAGCATCCCGATCCACAATTTCTCTATTTATTAGTGGCTTTCTTCCTTGGTATCGCTTATGGAAAAATGGATCAGAAACTTTATTTGGTCAGGTGATATTGAGTCGAGGAAGCTTGTGACGATCAAGTGGGATTTGATGTGCAGACCGAATCAGGAAGGTGGTCTGGGGATCAAGAAATTGAGAGATGTGAATTTAGCCCTGCTCTACAAATTGGTGTGATCCATCAATCATGAAAACTCCCTAGTGAGTAAGTTCTTGTGTGGTAGGTTTTTAGATGGTGATGGGAACCTTAAAACCCCTTCCTCTCCCTCTTCTATTTGGCTGGGAGTTAGAAGAGCTTGGTCTGTTGTATAGTGCCATGAAAGGTGGATTGTGGGTGATGGTACCTCCATTAACTTTTGGAATGATCACTGGTTTGGGAGTTCTTCGATTGCTGAGGCCTCAGGGTTGCCAGAGGACTGGTTTATTAACAAGAAGGCTAGAGTCTCTGACTTCATTAAGAATTCTTCTAGGTCTCTCCCCCGGTCCAATCTGAGGTTCTTACGAAAATTTTTGATGATGTCCGTAAAGTGGCCATCCCTACCTTCTTTGTCGCTGACAAGTGCTGCTGGGGTCCCTCCATCTCAGGCAAGTTTAGCTCTTGGTCTGCTTGGGATTGTGTTCGCAGTATTAATCCAGTTGTCCCTTGGGGTAAGGTGATTTGGAACAATTCTTTGCTTCCTCGACATTCTATCTTTGCTTGGAGATTGGTCCTCCAAAAGATCCAAACCCAAGAGACGCTGCGCTTGAAGGGCCTTCGTCTCGCTTCCAGATGTGTCTTTTGCTGTAGTGCTTCTGACTCTCTCTCCCACTTGTTCTTGAGGTGCGACTTCTCTATTGGCCTGTGGAAGTTCTTTTTGAATTTTTTTGTTGTTGGTTGGCCGAATTTCTCCTCGTTTGAGGATTTGCTTGCCTGGTGGTCTTCTAAAAGCAAGGGGGTGCCTATGCCGGATGCTTGGGCAGTTGGAGTGGTGCTTATTCCTTTTTTAATTTGGAGGGAGTGTAATTGTAGACTGTTTGAGGCTATAGAGAGACAGCCTGCTGCTTCCTTCCATGCCTTGCTCTCCTCCATCAAGGCGATCTCCTTCTCCTTCAAGCGGCCGGTGAGAAATCAAGTTGATCTACTCTGTGCCCATCTCCTTCATATCCCTATTCTTCCTTGTCCTAGGCAGGTTGTTCAGGAGGTGTGGTGGAGTAGACCTCCTGTTGGCTAGGTCAAGCTAAATTCGGATGAGTGTTCTCTTGGAAACCCAGGCAGGGCAGGGGCAGGTGGGATTTTGCGTGATTATACCGCAGTTCCTATTGGGGCTTTTGGTATTTTTTTGGGGATTTCGTCTAATTTCTTGGCTGAGTTCTCCGCTGTTCTCCATGGCATCCTCCTTGCCAAGGAGAAGGGTGTCACCCGCTTGTGGATTGAATGTGACTTGACTGCTGTTTGGATGGCTTTTCAAGGGAGGTCCATTCCATGGCGGGTGCGTCAGTTGTGGCTATCTATTTGGCCTTTCTTGGACTCCATTGAGTGGAAGATCAGCCATTGTTTCCGTGAAGCAAACCATGTGGCTGATTTCCTTGCGAAATACGCGGCTAAAGGTGCTTTTTCAGGTTTAGGGCGGCAGAGATTCAGATTTTGCTAGCCAGTTAGGTGGCTGTTGGTTAAGTTGTATGTAAGGTTTCGGTCCTCTCCTTGTTGCTGTATCCGACTGAGTTTGCCTGGTCTTTTCTCTTGTATCTTCTTTTTTCTTTTTAATACAATTCTTGTTGATCTTTAGCAAAAAAAGAACAGAGATGAAAAACATGAATGGAATGGGGACAGTCGACGGCTAGGGTTCGAAGAGAAGAAGACCAAAATCATATTATGCAAGGGTTTTGTTATGCGTTTTTTCTTCTTTGAGTTTTGAGTTTTTTTTATTTTACAAATGCCCACTGAAAATGCCCATTTGTTCAAATGCCCCCTTACAACTTTTCTAATTGCAAAATCCTCCCTACTTTCAAAACATTGTAGCACTTTGGTCCAATCCATTAGTCTGGGACGTTAGATGTTAGTTTTAGGGGATTTAATGACCAAAATACCCTTATGATAAAAATCAACAAAAATTAAAGAGTAAAGTGACCAAATTGCCCTCATCTTCCCCAAATAGTTTAGGTTTGAAATTGCAAATCGAAAAAACCCTAAATGGTTTCTAGACCTCTATGAAATTCAATCTTCTTCTTCAACAATTAGGTCTGCTGTTCAGGTAGTGGTTTTGATAAAGATTTGGTACATTGCTTTCCCTTTCTTCTTTTTACCTGAATTTACGTTTTTGAATTGATTTATCTATTTTGAATGAAGACCGAAATTTAGAACCTTTAGGAAGTTTGGATCTTTCCAGGCATAGTTAAGATCGTGATAAGGAATTGCAGATTTTAGGTTTTTCCTCATTTTCTTCTCTTTCTCAGTGTCAATAGTCCTCTTTGGTGGTATTTTTTTGTCACACTTGAGATTTTTTCAGAATTGGATCGAGTAGTGTGAAATTTTTGAAATTTGGGTTGCAGGAGTAAATGATTGATCTAAAGATATTAGGGCATGTTCTGTACTCCAGAATTGTCCATAAGTACAAATGCAGGTGGAAGCTTTCAGGTCTTCATGTTCTCTCAAGAAACCAAATTCGATCACTCAACCCTCTCCCAAGCTTAGACCTGGTTCCATGTCCGATCTTTAAAAACTGGAAAAGGTGACCCGTACGAGTGGGAACCACAATTATACTTTTTTTCTAATCCCTGGAGAGGAAAAACAACAATGGTACATTTTACAGTGGAAGAGGCCGAGCCACTTAAGGCGGGTGTCGATATCGTCTTTGGAAAGCGTGGATTTCTCGATATCTTCAAGAGAAAGCTGTGACAGCTCGTTGATTCCATCTTCCATGAAAAGCTTCATGGGTTCCTTCACCAGCTTCTTCTTCTCCTGTGCGTTTATCCTTTCCCTAAACTTCTCCTTCAACACCCAATACCCTTCCCTCTCTTCCACTCTCGCTTCCAGCCTTGATTAATCTACAGGTGATACAACCTTCTCTTTCTCCTTTGTAATTTGGACCGTCGATGCTCGAAATGGTGTTACCCTCCGCCAATCGGTGGATCGAGGCAGAGAAGGAACTGTATGCCGAAAATTGCAGCGATGAAGAAGACATTTCGATATGATGAACAAACAACTGTGAAACAAAGCAAAGAAAAGATGTGTGGTGTAGAGAAGGGTAAACTAACACAAGCAATGTACCAAATCTTTGTCAAAACTAGTACCTGAAACGTAGACCTAAAGATTGGATTTCAAAGAGGTTTGAAATCGTTTAGGGTTTTTCAATTTCAAACCTAAACTATTTGGGGAAGATGAGGGCAATTTGGTCACTTTACTCTTTATTTTTTTTTTTGTTGGTTTTATCATAAAGGCATTTTGGTCATTAAATCCCCTAAAACTAACTTCTAATGTCTCAAACTAACGGATTGGACCAAAGTGCTACACTGTTTTGAAAGTAGGGGGGATTTTGCAATTAGAAAAATTGTAAGGGGGCATTTGGACAAATGGACATTTTCAGGGGGGCATTTATAAAAAAGCCCATTTTTTTTTAACAAAACTAAACTGAAATTAAAAAATATTATACGCGTTTAATTCGTGTTTAATACGTGTATAATACAAGTGCACTTAAAAAATGAGTATTTTACCATATATACGAAAATATACGATAAAATATGTTTCTTTAAATTAAACGTTCAGATACGAATATTATACGTGAACTTACTAACTAAGCTTCCAACTAATAAAAAAAGGGAGAAAGAATGCCACCTGATCGTGCCACACATGCCGCCCTGATACAGGAGTGCATAAAATGATCGTCGCACTCCCGGTCATTTCTGGGGTTCCAGGGGAGTGCAATGGCCATTTCGTGCTTTCCTGTGTCAGGGCATATGGATGGCGTGTCTGGCACGACTGGGTGGCATTTTTTTCTCCCTTTTTTGGAAAGAGAATGCCACCCAGTCATGCAACGCACACTACCCCTGTGCCCTAACACAAGGGTGCAGTACAACCGCCATCCGATCGAGCAATGTCCGTCGCCCCTATGCCCTGATAGTTTGATACAAGGGCGTAACGCACACCACCACCCGGTCGCACATACCCTTGATCATTTCTGAGGTTCGGGGGGTGCAACGATCATTTCACACGCCCCTATGTCAAGGCACTAGGCAGCATGCGCTGCTGCGAGGGTGGTAGTTCTCTTTCCAAAAAAAAAAAAACATATCTCCCACTTTAATCTTCTTTTGTGGAAGACTTTTCTACGCAATAATTGGGGTTATTAACGTTTAAACATACATATAAAACACCCAACAAACCAATGCTCTCCCTCTCTCTCTCATACAAAAGCCTTCACAGGTTTATGTTCACATCTTTTGTAATAATGAGAAAAAACAGATCGATATGGATTCCCTAATCTGAAAGAGGTGCAGGAGCCATGAGCCCATTGCAACCAAAATGGTGGATGGAAGGGGACGTAAAACTGTAATAGGACCACTCAGATCCCCATTTATAGCAAAATACTGCTTTCTCTTATCTTGGTAGTGCCAGGATATATAATCATCATGCTCAGCTTCACCCAATTATAGGTGTCTCACTTGTCTCGATCGTGACCCAAAACGTCTGATTTGCTCCTTTTGGAGATAAAATCCTCCATCACATTTCTCACCTCCTTAATTTCTTTTGAGATTTTAGTTTCTAGCTAGCTAATCCCTCTCTCCTCTACAAAACCATTACATTCAACTAGAAGTTCATACATCTTCATTGTGAATCTCTCATCTTCTTCTGCTATTCTTTTCTTATGATGTCTTAATTAATGTCAATAAAGTAGGAGGGTAAGTGGGATTCCATTAGGTTGAGAAAGAAAGGTGGTAGATGAGGGGACCAAACATAATTAACCCTAAATTTTCTTCTTTAAGTAAGTCCTTCACATGTTACTTACTTTTCTAAGCAATGAAAAGAATCATGGAATTCTCAAAATATAACCTGTCACAAACAAATGATACCCTTGGCTTGCACTTGTTTTTGCAATTTCACCAATAAATGGTAGAGACAAAATACATAGAACCATTAAAAGGTTAAATTTTGTTTTTAAAGGAAAACCTTCACCAGGAACCTTAAAGAGACAAGAAAGACCTTCAGAAGTTCCTTAATTGCAGGTACACATTTTATACTGATCTACTAGGCTTCGTACTAGGCATGGATAGAAGCATAGGCCTTATAGTTAGTTAGGCTTGACTTAGTTCTTAATCTAATTGGATTTCCCTAGTTAATCCAATAATTTGAATCAACATAGTCTGTTATTCCTCTATAGTGGAAGGCAAAAGGGTCTTTAAGTTTCCCCTAGATAGGGCTTCCCATACGATCCTAATATCTTTCTCCCAGGTGGACAGATGATGTGAAATTTTGATTATATTTAGATAGAAATGACATGGTATAGAGGGTGGGCCTCGGCGCAACGATAAGGTTGCTCCATTGCTACCTAGTGGTCATAGGTTCGAGTAAAAATCATCTCGATCTTAGCGAAGTGGGGGTAGGGCTCCGTAAATTATGACCCTCGATTCCTAGATTCCGCAATAGCGGGAGTCTCGTGCACTGGATACACCCGTATCAAATTCCATACTTAAACTAAATCAAATATCCTCCCTAGCTTGTATTGTCATGCATCCCATATGTATAAATTAAGGGCAAGAGAACACTAACCCGTTGTGTAGCCCCTGCACTAGTGCGCAGGGGGGCAATGAGAGTACGCATAGAGGCATTTTTTTAATGGGAATATTTCCATTTTCATTGGGGCTGAATAATCTTTTCGCGGACCAGTTGTGTGACCTCTGCACTAGCGCGGAGGCCAATGAGGGTACGCATAGAAGCATTGTCTTGAATGGGATTTTTGGTTTCATTGGGGCTGGATAATCTTTTCGCGGACTAGTCGTGCAACCTCTGCACTAGTGCGGAGGCCAATGAGAGTGCGCATAGAAGCATTGTCTTGAATGGGATTTCTGATTTCACTGGGCTGAACAGTCTTTTTGCGCACTCCTATGTCTAGGCTCAGGAACTATGTGGCTTGTTAGCATTCTTTTTCTCATAAATTAATTCAAATATCCTCCCGTATATTGGTATGCATCCCATATGTATATATGCATGCCTACTACAGCACTCAATCTGATATTATTTTGCATTCTCCAACAACGACGAAATTTTCAAAGCTCTATTTTATCACTTGAAAAACTCCGCTTTATCAGAAATTTGACACGTGAGCAGAAGACCTTGGGGTTTACCACCCCCACAAAATTAAGCCACATCCGACTTGCCACATGGCAGATATTTTTAATAAGTTACATAATTTGTACCCACAATTATTAGTAAAATGATATATTGAGTAATTTGACATTAAGGATGATAACCCAAAATCTGATTCAGGGTTTGCTGGGTCTGGTTTAGCAAAATCAAAAAATGGTTTCAGATGCTGGTTGGCCCTGGGTTTACATTTTTTATTCCAGTCCAGATCAAACCACTATGCTATATATGGACCCTACTTTGTTATTTTACATTTTAAGTAAAAATAGAAATCAAAATATTGCCCCCTCAACCTAATGGTTAGGATCTACCAAAAAAAAAAAAAAAAACCTAATTGTTAGGATACTAAACATAAGTATATAGGAAGTAAGTACAAGAAATTATCCATTATGGACATATATGATGATCCATCCATTTAACCATCTTTTATGTACTTTTAATATAATTTCAATTCTATATCATAGTTGGAACACAAGGTTTTTTTACATGACTCGTATTTCAGAAAAACCTAGTGACTCGATCTTTTCAAATTCAATCAAGGTGAGTCACGTCTTTTAAATTTTTTATATAATAAATTTGTATAAATTAGTAAAAAAGTAAAAAAAATACAGAAAATATGGAAAAATCAGGAAAAATAATCAAGGAATCACATATCAATGCATTTTGAGTTTATACCATTGAACAAGAGAAGAGAACTGAGGAATTGAGAGTTTCTTTCTGTTTTAGAATATGGATTTACTATTTTACTCAACTATCTCTTACCTTGGCCTAGTCTACACTACTCTTGATCATGTTTTCCAAAATTTTGACTCGACTTGGGTGACTTGCCCCAATCAAAACCCGATTTTCCAACTATGCTCTATATACGATCAAGACCAAAAAAAACTCATGCACTTAAGTGAAACCAACAAGAAGTCAAGTGCTAGCAAAACCCTATTTCGTATGAACATGAAGGGTAGCTTTTGATTCTGAGTACCTCTTTTAATTAAAGCCGAATCATTTGACTAATTCAAAGCTTACCTAAATACTAATGTAGGTAATCTTGTAAAACAAGTTTGTTTAGTGGTGCATGCCATATGGTCTTTGTTGATTTACAATCAAAGCAATTAAGGACTGTAGAATAATACTCTCTCTCTCTCTCTCTCTCTCTCTCTCTAGTCATACACGTAAAAGGATATAAATGCTCTTAGAAGACCTCATGAAGAACCAAAATTCTCAAAAGGGAAGAAACTAATGGATGTGACACTCTGTCTCTTCCCATTTGAATCAATTTCTGCCAACTCCTCTTATACCCAATATGGAAAATTCTGATTTCCTACTCTCTGCAAAACTTACTATAATTAGGAAAGCCCATGAAGCTACTTGGCAACAACAGTGGCAGTTACCTTTTATTTGTGTTGAAATAATTGGACTAGTTCTCATTGTAAATTTACAGAAATGCCACTACTGCAAATGAAAATGAAATTGAACTAATTTCATTCTCTCTCTTTCTCTCTATACAATTTGGTAATTATATGGAAAGAAATGGGTTGGGTGAAGTGGGCATGTCTGGGTGGAAAATCTTCCTTTTAAACTTTGCTCTACAAATATCAAACCCTTTCATTCCACTCTCTCTACTACTCCAACAAGCAAAACCAGGCAAGAAGAGGTAAATTAACAGAGGCTGAAGAGTGAAGAAGAGGCCATATATCTTCACTTCCTTTCTTTTCTCTTCTCTTCTCTGGTGTCTATCTATCCTTTCATCTCCTCCTATATTACAAGCTAAACAAATATTAAAAGATGGTCTATCAATTCTATTGTGTTTTTAAATACTAGGTTTCCATTTTTTATTACAGTTCTTCTTTGAGCCTATTAATCCTTTATTTAAACTTCCTCCTAATTAAGCTTTCTTGCCAAAAACCAAAACCTCCATCTTTGTGCTTTTCTTTCTAGCTTTGATCGATGTTTGGTTTTCATGACTTAAACCAAGAAATTCAAGCATAATAAAAGAAGTAAAAAATTCCATTTTTTCTTGTGTCTTTCCCTATCAGGAAGAGAGAGAGATAAAGCTGCAGTGTTGGATAATAATGGGGAGAGGAAAGATAGAGATCAAAAGGATTGAGAATTCAACAAACAGGCAAGTAACCTTCTCAAAGCGCAGAGGAGGATTGTTGAAGAAGGCTCATGAGCTTTCTGTTCTATGTGATGCCCAGTTGGGGCTTATTGTTTTCTCTACCACTGGAAAGATGTATGAATACTGCAGCTCCCATTCTAGGTCTGTAAGCAGCTTCTCAATTTTCTCTTTTTTTTTTTTTTTTCTTTTTCTTTGGTGGATTAAGTCTATTATTCTTGTTGAAGTGAGATCTAGATCTTTTGCAGTATTAATGGGTGCAATTTTGAGCTTTAAAGGTTCATGGGTTCATATGGTCCAACCTTTCATTTTGATTTTTCTTTTCTTGTAAAACCTACTCTAAGACTTACCCTGTACCTTCTGCTTAGCATTGCCTAGGCTTGGTTGCAGGGTCTGATCTGGTAGACCAGTGATGATTATTTTGCAGTCTTACTGTTGAACTTACAAATTAAAGCACTGTAGCTACTTAAGCTAGGGTATATTTCATTGGGAAGTTTTTTTTTTTTTTTTTTTTTTAAATATATTCTCTCCTATTTTTTAGTGCCTTTTTGACTCCCAAGTGTTGCTACAATTACCGATCTTGATCTTCCAGTGACCCCTTTTTTTTTTTTTTTTTGTTGGGGGGGGGGGGGGTTGGAAGGTAGGGAGGAAGGATGGCTAGTTTGGAAATCATTTGATATCTTAAAGCCCTGGAACAACTGAATCCTGTGATCTGTAATCCAGGAATATTGAGTCTCCCATTTTTAATACATATTTTCAAGTCTGGGTCAGTCAACCAGAATTTCACCCATTCCTGTCCTCATAAATTGTTATAAAAAGAAGAAGAAGAAACACCATCAGATGTTGCGATATTGCTTTAATCTTCTTTTGTTTTTCCATTATAAGGTTATTTATTGGGTTAATGGAGAATGAATTGAGACAATTTTCATAGTATAATGGATGAATCTAATTATTAAACATTCCATCCCGAAGAAGGATGAAACTAAATATTTTATGCATCTTATTACATCAAACTTTTTTTTTTTTGCGGGTGGGGGGGGGGTAATTATATTACATCTATTTGGTGAATGATCAAATTTTGGTTTATGACACAAAATTATGTATATGTAATCACATACTATAGTAGCATTATGTGGCATGGTCTTGTTCTGTGCTGTTGAAACAAGCTTATATATGTGCATGGGAGGGGTATCAAGAGGGTATTTTGGGGAACATATTAAAACCATATAGGGGTTTGTGAACCCTAAGATGGTATGGTGAATATTCACCGTGTGGTGAAGGAAAACTTTCTCCAAGACTATACATGAAAAACCTCACAACTTGTGACGACATTGATCGATCACAATATATTTAGAGTATATATAAGATCCTTACTACGAAATACTAGCATTTGGCAAGACTACATTACATAGATTGTCACTCCAAATAGGATTAAGCTTAACTGACATTACCATGGAAGGATTAATATGGTTTACCCCCTCTCCCCCCCCCCCTCCAAAAAGGAAAAAAAATAAAGTGGTAAATTGAACTACTTATGAAAGAAAATTGAAAAATTAAGTTTCCCATTGTGTAATTTGAAAATGCAAGTCGATTATTTGATGCACTAATTTTGTAATGCTCATTATAGTCATCTTGAGTTCATATTTAAGAAGAAATTATAATGATTTGAACTAATAACTGTTATTATAGGCAAACTAAGCCAATGATAAGTGTTTATTAATGTGCTCTACAATTGTAGAGGTATATAAAGATACAAGACTTTGATTTCTCTTCCAACACATGAAGTAGAGCTGTATTTTACATATGAGATAGATCAAGAAACTGAAATCGTATGAGCCGACTATAGGACTCCTAATAGGATTGGGAATCCTATAGTCGGTTGATACGCCCCCTCAGGATGGGGATTCGATGCTTCGAATGCGCAGCTTGTCTTGAAGTTTCTTCATCTATCAACTTGTCAATGTTTAGATCTGCTCCTAGCTTACAAGTGACATCCTTTTTGGGTCATTTTGCTAAACTTATAAATAGATTTCTGACAGGACCCTTGATAGCCAGTGTGGAGAAGGATTTTTGTTTTTTCAATTTAGTAGTACCTCTTGCTCCTTTTGATCTCATATTCATGTTCTTTGTGTGTAGGCTAAATCAAAGGCTAATGAATTTCATAAAATTGAAAAATTAAATAAAATAAAACAAAGTATCTATTAACTGATAAACGAATTCACTTGATTCATGAACCAAGTTTACAGCCTTTCAATTCCCATGAGTCTTGCTCATCATTTTTAAAGTGAAATTGGACTTAATAGTACCTTCTTTTGCATCACAATCATTGGCAACATGTGAATTACTCTTAAATCAGTGTCTATGTTATATATTCAAATATGAATTGCTAAGGGTTTCCTCTTGTGTGGCATAGCATGCATTAAGTAGTGCAGTATAGTTGATTGTAAAACTTTGTTGATGCCTGTTATTTATTCTAAACCTCATATTGCATGAACCATAGTCTTTGTTTCTCTATAGTACATATTTGCCACCAAAATATCCAACCAGATTTTGGTTATTTACTAAGTAATGAAACCTCATTAAATTATTAATATTATTAATTTATTTTTTTGGAACTGGAGGTGTCCGGCCTTTGGCCGACTAATTCCCCCAAGGCTCGTGCACGACCCCGCAACACACACGAACCGGGAGATACTGGGGCCCCCATGTTCACCAGGGAGTTTTCCTCTCAGGTAGGTGGCCCCAAGGGGGGAGGCGGAGTCGAACTCAGGACCTTCAGCTTCCTTAGGCCTTGTCCCTTGGGGTTTAATTAAATTAATTTTGATAATTGTAAGTCAGTGTATATATACTACCAACAATTAAGGTTGCTCCATTGTGACCAAGAGGTCACGGGTTCGAGTCTGGAAACAACCTCTTTGTACATTATGACCCTCCCCAGACTCCGCAGTGGCTGGAGCCGTATGCCCTTTTTTTTTTTTGTATACTACGTATGGCTGATAAGTAGGCTTTAGACTTTATCTTTTTTTTTTTTTTTTTCTCGTGATTAGAAAATAAATGAAGGCAAAAGAGCAAAGTACAACATCAAAAACAAACGACGAGCCTAAGGGGTATCGATTCACAAGAAAATCAATTGTTCATTAAATCAACTCTACAATGGTAGAGGTTTATATAAATACAAAAGTTTGATTCCTATACTTACTAGGACCGGAACTAGGACTCTTAATACATGAAGTATAGTTGTACTATACATATGATATAGAGTATTAGATAAGATCATGGAATTAGAAGGCCGACTATAGGAAACAACCGACTATATGACTCTTAAGAGGATTGGGATCTTATGGTCGGTTGATATGCCCCTTCAAGATGGGGATTCGATGCTTCGAATGTGTAGCTTGTCGCGAAGAAACTGAAATCGAGCAGTAGCAAGGCCTTTAGTCATAATATCAACAAGTTGATCTTTGGTAGAGATGAACTTAACCTGCATTTTCTTTTTTGCAACCTTATCACGGATAAAGTGAAAATCAATTTCAATGTGCTTTGTTTAGGCATGAAAAACTGGATTGGTAGAGAGATAAGTTGCGCCACTATTGTCATACCAGAGAATCAAAGGTGCCTATTGAAGAACCATGAGTTCATGTAAGAGGGATTGGAGCCAAGTGGACTACAAACAGAAGACCAAAAACAGTTAACCAAAGGGAGATACACCAAAAACTAGGGGGGAAACAACTTACAAAAATGATGATACAGCAATACCAGAGGGGGAAGAAACAGAATAAATCAGTACAAGGAGAGGAAATATACTCTAGAAGTCCATTCAACAGGTTTCCCGTAATGATATGTAGAAGTAATATCCATATTTTAGCAATCTCATTGTTTTTCATATGAGATTCTATAATTGATCACTTTCTGGTCTTGAATGTATGAATGTCTGGTTCCACATGATTTAACATATTTGGCAAATGGTAGTTCTTAGTGTTTCATTCTCCATTCTATATCTTCATCTTTTATAACAATTCTTCATGACAAGATCATAGCACTTATCTAGGGACTTGTTAGTCACTGAATTTTCAAAATCACCAAGGGACAGTTACCTTCCTCTATATAACTGGCCTCTACTTGGGGTGCAAGATTTATGAATTAGTGAATAAAATGGAGATCCAATGAAAGAAACTCACCTGTTGGTAAATCTGACTAACATTTTGATTTCATTCCAATGTTATAGTATGCAGCAAATCATAGAAAGGTTCCAAAAAGTCTCAGGAACTCGTATTCAAGAGTATGATAACAAGGTAAAGTCAATCTCTAAACCCTATACCCAAAACCCTAAACCCTAAACCCTCTTATAGATTATTTGAAGTTTTTGATTATTTGTGAAATGTTGCAGCAAATATATAATGAGCTGACAAAGATGAGAACTGACACTGATAAGCTTCAGGCAAGCATGAGACATTTCTATGGAGAAGATTTGGCATCTTTACCATATAATGACTTGCATCAGCTTGAAGAAACACTAGAGAACTCTGTTAGCAAAATTCGAGCCAGGAAGGTAATATTTCTTAATTGCCTCCCTCAACTTAATTAATCTCCTTATATACAATTGCACTCACTTTCTGATCTCATAAGGAGGTTGGGTTTTCTCTCTCTCTCTCTCTCTCTCTCTCTCTCTCTTTGGATGAATTTTTGGGTTGAAGTCAGATTTTAATCCTCTTTGTTTCACACCTCACAGAACCAGCTATTGCAACAACAGCTTGACAACCTTCGTAGAAAGGTACGGATCTCTCTCTCTCTCTCTCTCTCTCTCTCTCTCTCTCTGTTGTTTGAAACTGATTAGTCTCTGTTATTTGCAGGAGCAAATCTTACAGGATCAGAACAGCCACTTGTACCGTTGTGTAAGTATAGCTATACTGTGATGCTTTCTATACTTTAATTATATTGGAAAAAAACATGAATAAAGGGAGAAAGAACGCCTTCTGGTCGCACCAGACACGCCGATCCTGTGCTGCACCCTTGGTCATTTTCGGGGTTGCATGGGGTGGCAGTCATTTTGCACACCACTGTGTTAAGGCGTAGGGCAGTGTACGCTGCACGACCAGATGACATTTTCTTTCCCATAAATAAAATAAGGTGTTGCCACGCCTAAACACAAAAAACCGCTTTGGGTGCCTGGAAATTACCGTTTTTAAATGGATGTAAGGTGGTAATTCTCAGGCACCCAAGGTGATTTTTGTGTCTAGGCATAGTCGCCAAGCCTTGCCCATAACCCGGTAGCATTCTTTTTCCCATAAAATAAAAACTAGTCTCCTAGCTTGTAGTCTATGGGCCCATCCAATATTATTATTTCACAATCTTATCCAATAGGCTCATTTAAGGTAGTGTTTAGTATGCATTCTTGGAATGCATTCCAAGCCGATTTCACATTCTCGGATGATAAAAGTAGTTGTTTTTATTGTCCAAGAATGTGAAATCAACAAAGAATGCATTCCAATAATGCATACCAAACATTGTCTTAATAAACCCCATTATAGAAAATCTTCTATGCTGTTTCTCGAATTGTTATCCCCTCCAATTTGCTGCCCCCTCCAATTCCTCACATGGGGGCGGAAATGACCATCCTAACCCCTGCCTGAAAACATTGCCCAAGGTAGGGTCCACTCCCCCTATTAGAGGAATTGGAGCAATTGGAGGTGCCCGCGAATTGGAGGTGATAATTACTCGCTGTTTCAGATTGGCCTCCAATCTCACAGATGTTCAGAACCCATTTATGATAAAGTTGATTTTAGAATAGTGTGTATCATTAGCAATGTTTTAAGGTAGGTTTTCATTGAAGTTTGAAGATGGAATTATGCAATTAATTATAGTGTTGGGCTGTGATGGTTAATAATAATCAATTAGATTCAAGATCTGGAGCAGCACCAACAAGCAGTGATGGAACAACAGAAGAGCATGGAGCAGCCATTATTAGATATGGGGCTTTATGGAGATGATTTGGGGAGAAACATGCTTCATCTCTCCCCTCTTTCCCCTCAGTTTCACCCTAACCGTCTTCAGCCCACTCAGCCTAATCTGCAGGAAGTTAGTCTCCCACGCCATGGTTTGCAGCTTTGGTACTCACCAGCTCCTTTCTTCTCATTCTTTCTCTTCTTCATAATCATCATCATTTATAAGCTTATCACAATTTGATTTTACTGCTTATTTTCGCAGAAACTTGAGATCCCATGTAAAGGGCTTTATCAGATCTTGAAGAAGGAACTTATGATGAGGAGTTTGTTTGTCAGATGGAACCTCCAATTGAACTAAATATTTGTCAAAGTACTATATATTTGGGCTGATTATTACTAGGTTTGTGTTGTGGAGTTTATGAACTAATATCTTATGTAGCATTGAAAGCATATAATTATGAGTAATTCTCCATATAGCTTAGTTATAGGGATCACTATACCAATCCAGATGTAAGTCTTACATCTTAACGCAGCAGAATGGCGATTTTGCAGAGGAAATGCATAGGGAAAGAGAAATCATACACACACACAAGACAAGATTTTACGTGGTTCCCCAAGAAGGAAGGCTACATCCATGACCATACGAATCCATTATTTTTGTGAAGCAAATATAAACCCTCACTCTCACATATCTTTCAAAGAGATAACAAAAATATGTAAGAAAACCCTAATCCAGAAAGTACAAAACTGTCCTTAGAGACTCACTCGGTCTGGTTTGGACCTAAACCAACATAAGGCCCCCACTTTTTTGCCATTCTGGCGCATTTCAAAACCGAAACGACTCGCCAAAGAATCACCACAGTACTTTCTGAATTGATATCAGACTTCACCAATAACACCACTTTATCCAAAAAAATAAAAAAACAGCAAGCACCCCCGACCCAACCTACCTGCAGGATTTTGGGGCTTAGGGCTGGGCAACCAAGGTTCTTTCTGGTTTAGGTAGCCAGGTCTTAAGGGTATTTAATCTTACGCAACTCAAATCCAGGCTAACCTGGTTGAATTGATCAAAAAAGGTAGGGAATTAATTGAACTTCTGTGGGGACTTTCTAAGCCCCTTATTCGATCACTACACATGTAGTACTGTGGGAAAACCTGTCTCCATCTATAGTATTAAAAACACTAAAATGCAAAGCAAATAATAATTTCTTGGTAAGTAGAAGAAGAAGAAGAAGACCTTCTGTGATAAGTACCAGTACTCCACTATAAAACTACATGAACTGACAAGCCTACTGATCAGACAGTTAAATTAAACTTGCAAAAAAAAGATAGAGAAATGGAAACAATACTCTCCAACTAAGGATTCTTTTTCCCTTGACTTGACAACTGAATCGAACTGGGTTAGATCTATGTCAACTAACATTCTTTCATTATGATATGGTTCCAAACACATCCGCATATAGAGGGTCCATGTTACCATTGACCGGGGGGGAGGGGGGGGGCTATGAGACAGGATCTTTATCTCCTTTAGTTCCCTGGCCGGCCCAGTTTCCCAGTTCCTCTAACAAGGGGGGCTGGAATGATCACCTTACCCCTGCCCGAACACTCTGTCCGGGTGAGGTCCACCACCCCTTATTTGAGGAACTGGGGAACTGGGCGGGACAGGGAACTGGAGGAGATAATTTTCCCTATGAGACATGCACGGTCATATACTATACGATAGAACCGGGTCAAAACCTATTCACACATTATTGCATCACCCAAGGTGTACAAGTTCTAGCTGGTTTTCTCTACTTGATGCATGAGGTAGGCTTGGGTCATGAGGTTTTACCCTTAGCGAGGAAGCATTGAAGATACCATCTTGTCTGACTTCGTGTAACGATCAAGCAAATACATTAGTGCTTCCATTTGATCTACCCGAAGATACGAGACTAAAGGGTGTGGTTTCACCATCGGGTTAACCATGTGCCTTTGCATCGATCGGTCCCATAGTTACCGCATGTGTGTTAAGTGAGACATGCAAGAATGTTGTGTACATGATGACATGATGATGAGTTTTTTTTTTTTTTTTTTGGTAAATAAAATTTCATAAGAAAAGATGCATGAGAAACACAAGGTTTGGGTACGAAGTATCCAAAACCAAGGAATGGAATATGACCAATCTGTCGTACATGCACTTGACAGGGTCCTCTAGGCTAGGGTATGGGCAAGCCCAACAATTTCCCTAGATAACACGCTATAAACACAGCTTACATTACAATTCCATACATGATTCTTGTGAGTGGTGATGGGCATGGCAGACAACACCATGTGATTACCCATCATGATTAACGATGCCCTATCTGTTCTCCACTTTCCAAAAACAGGCCTGGCAGACAAAGCACATTTTCCAACCCATTGTCGGTGACAGCATTTTCCGGCCTGATATCAGTAGCGGCGGTGTTGGCGAGCCAGCTACGGTTAGCAGAGTCCTTGAGAAAGACTGGCATGAGCGCACAAACCTCCCATCTCCGGGATCCAGTGACACACATCTTGGCAACCACGAAGATGCACCTACTACCAGCAACAATGAAGTGAAAGCTGAGGCGAGCGACGATGAGGTCGTGATGTGCTTCCAAATGGTGCCAAGTGAGGAGGAGGGCTTCCAAATAGTATATGACATAACAATACATATGATAATAAAACAACAGGACTTAGAATAAATTATTATACACTAGAATGGAAGCCAAGTTTGGGGAATGGGTGCCCACACAAGGAGAAGTGTGGGAAAGGAGTCACCACCTAAATTTAGGGGATCTAGGTCCCACGTGATGTGATCAGTATCTTATCTTAATAACAGACTTTGTTCTTGGTTTACTCCAAAAAAAAATGGTATGGTCCATCAGATTGAGGGTAATTAGTATCAAGTTACGGTTGAGGAGAGTGGGTTGGTATGGCCATGGAAGTGGAAGAAGAAGCATCTCAGAGGCACGCCGATGCATGTGGTGAAGCACTGTCTAAGAGAGATTTTGGACTGCTCTCGCATCAAAGGGGTGCAAGTCAAATCAGTCCAAGACCTGGTGTTGGCAAGAAGATTCCATGTTGTGACCTCCAGACCATAGGCAAAATCAATCATGGAAGTAAGGTGGTGGCATCCTCCACTGGGTTGGATCAAACTAAATATCGACGGATCATCCCTAGGAAATCCAGGGTCTTCAAGAGCAGGGGAAACCTTTCGGGATCATCTTGGCACTGTAATCAGGAGTTTCGCGACCTACCAAGGAGTGGGGACAAACTTTAATGCTGAATTAGCAGCCTTCTTTGAGGGGATTAAGGTTGCGAAGGATCTTCATATTGGCTATCTATGGGTGGAATGTGATTCGACATCAGTGGTCTCGTCTATTCTATCAGCTAAATTGCCTTGGAAATATGTGCAACAATGGTGGGCGATGGTAGCTTATCTTGATTCAATTCAGTGCATGGCGTATAACGCATTGTTACTGAGAAGTCAATACAATAGCTGATGCGCTAGCCAAGAAGGCAGCAATCCTTAAAGAGTCATGCATTTGGGTCTCAGTCCCGAAATTTATAGCCCATGCAGCTGTATGGGAAGCTATGAAACGCCCATATTACAGATTCTAACCAATGTTGGGGCAAGGTGGGTCTCTTATTTTTTGAACTAAGGGTGATTTTGTAACTTTATTTTATCATTAATATACATTGCTGATCTTTAGCAAAAAAAGAAGAAGAAGCATCTCCAGGCATGGCGAAAATGAGGAACCCAAAATCGTTTAGGCTGATACCATGTTAAGGTAATAACCCAGAAATATGTGATTTTGAATTGATTTGTTTCTTCATTGATGTAAGGATCAATAGATACAAGGAATACAAGGGTCAATCATCCCATAATTAGTCCCTAATTACCTCCCATGATCGAGTAATGTAAAGGAAAGAATATATTACCTAAGATAATATCCTAATCTATCCCTATGATTATGTTACAGAATAAATTATCCTAGTCATGAGATGACTATGAAAACTAATATGGTAAGAGTGGGGTATATTTTACCAAAAAAAAAAAAGGAGTGGGGAATCCCCAATTTTGAGTTATAGGAATTTAATGACATTATAAGTAATTTTAATAATTTTGGTTCCTAATGGGAAACACTATGAATTTATTTTGAGTGAGACAAGGGATGCACAAATTTTATTAATAAGGGCAATCTCATAATTTTAGGAATGTTCTATGATGTGAAATGATTGAAATAATGTATGGAATAAAATATTATTATTTATGGTATAGACCCTATTGTTTATTTGGTTTAAATGTAATACTATATATTATGGTCAAGTGAGTAAGTTGATAGTAATGCATAAGCACTAAATGAATAGTGAAATCACTTCAAAGTCATAAGCCAGGGGATTTAATTTGGGGTCATGATTGAACTATATATGGGTTGGTTCAACTTGGTTTAAGAGAAGAGTCAGATATGGGTTGAGTTGAGAATTGGTTATAAATGTTCCAACTCTTGTTTAGAGAGGAAAGAGAGAAAGAAAAATAGAAGGGAAAGGGGGAGAGGAGGAGCTATGCTTAGAAAGGAGGAATGAACCATGGAAGAACGAAGATTTCAGTCTAAAATTGAAAAAGAAAATGTTGTCTACCACTTTGGTGAGTGATTCAAACCATGTGTCTTCAACCGATTCATTTTTTTTTTAACCCGAATATTAACTGGGACCCGGGGAAGCCCCTAGATTTTATTTATTGAAAGGGAAGCCAACAAAAACAATACAAGGGGGGGGACATAGCTGCCTTAGCCAAACCCAAAGGAGAAACATCTCTCCAAAACACTCAAAAAAAATCGCACCCTTACAAAAGAGCAAAATATAAATATATAAACAAGCAAAAATAAAAACTACTTTCTAAGGACCGGAAGACCGGTCTTAACCTTCCAAAGAATTTGTCGAAACTCCCTTAGAGGTTCTTCCCCAAATTGGATAACCTTATTGGCATTTGTTTCACATGCTAACTTTGCCAGCCAATCTGCCGCTCGGTTACTTTCTCTAAATGCAAACGTGACGCATGATCTAGTAGAATTACATAATTCCATGATCTCCTGAAACCAGTACCACCCTTTCCAAAAATTGCACTTACCCTGATTGACCATTCTAACAGTCATTTCCAAATCCGAGTTTACAACCAAATCCAACAACTGAAGCTCAAAACATATTTTCAACCCATCCTGCAAGGCCCTTAATTCCGCAATAGAGTTGGTGCAGTCCCCATAAAAATTAGCGAAAGCCATCGAGACCACCCCCTCCTGGTTTCTAACAACTCCACCTCCACTGCCAAGGCTAGCGTTACCTTTGCAGGCACCATCAACATTATGTTTGACAGTGCCAAAAGGAGGGCACCAATAAACAGGGATGGGGGGTTTCCACTTCTGCTGAGTGGGCTGCAACCCAAAGCAATCAAGAATTAAAACTTGTCTTGAAGTGGCCGAGAGTTTAAACTTGACCGGGTGAGGAATGCCTCTCACCCAATCTTTTATCTTTTCAATAATCATACCCGCAGTATAATAAGCCTCATCATGCCTTCTATTATTCCTTTAAACCAATTCATATTGAAGGGGTTTTAGAGGTAAAAAATCATCTTGGAGATGAGTTGGTCTTCGGTGTTAGGTGTTAGGGGTTGAGTTCGACGATTTTATTTAGTGATTTAGTGGTTAATGTGTCTTGTTGTAGCCATGGAATCAAAAGAAACGAAAGGAATGTGAGATCCATGGTTAGGGTTGTGCCTATGATGTACTCTATTTATATAGGAGAGCTACCCCTTGAATACGATTCAGTTGTCCAAAGGAGCCCAAGAGATGTGTCTATCAAAGAGAAAAGACACAGAAAACTAGCGATTACCTACGTCCAAAGCATTTTGGATGGCAAGCAATAAAGGATTGCCGATGTCAACGACACACCGGATGACATCATATAATGCCCATCCAACGCTAGAAAAATCTCATTCAACGTTGGACAGAGAGTAGTGTATGCAATAAGGTTCCTGACAAACCTGACCTTTAGCACTCTTTGGCCGACGTCTAATGGCAAATCACCGGCGTAGAGAAAGCCACAACCGACATCAAAAAATCCCTATTTGACGTTGGCAAAAGGAAATCCGGGAATCAAGTCTAATACAGAGCAAAAAGAAACTTCACACATACCTAGGCCTCGCCACAACCCAACCTACCCTACCCGACTTTCCTCGACTCGATACATATGTGTGTAACAACCAACTCTGGATCCCCTCAAAGAAAAGAGAAGAGAGAGAGTTTTCTCCCCAAGGAACCCTACCCTTGTGAAAGAGAGAGTATCAGTGCCATTGTTTGCCTTAGCTCCCAGCGCCCTTCTCCACTCCGGCTTGCTATGTAACGACCCAACCCCTCCCTTGGCATGACATTGTCTGCTTTGGCCCAATGGGCCTCATAGCTTTAAAAAGAGTCATACCATGTAGAAGATGCTACTATTTATCAATAGCTCAGGATCTCCTTCCATAAATGATGTGAGAATAAGTTTGCACCCACTCACCGATCTCCCAAACCCCCTGGTACTAAGTTGTCTGTTGGTAGAGACACCTCACCGATCTCCTAGGCGAGCTGGTACTATGTCGTCTTCTTGGGGCATTATATTCTACCCCATACAAGCATAGTGTCCTAGCTGTGGCCCCACCACCAGTGTCAAGAGTGTGCTCTGATACTACTGTAACGACCCAACCCCCTCTTGGCATGATATTGTTCATTTTGGCCCATGGGCCTCACGGCTTTAAAATGCATCATACCAAGTAGAGGAGGGTACTCTTTATCAATAGCTCAGGATCTCCCTCTTTAGCCAATGTGGGACTAAGTTTGCATCCCCTCACCAATATCCCAAACCCCCTAATACTAAGCCATCTCATGGTGGAGACCCTCAATGATCTCCTAAGCGGTCTGTTATTATGCCATCTTCTTGAGTGTCACGTTCATGATATTGCTCTTCTAGATCCTCCATTAAAGGATGCATATGTCTAGTCCCTATCTCCTTTAGGTAGCTTTATAGTTAAATCAGCGTGGGAGTCTCTTAGAAGGCTGATATTAATTTTTTTTACTGCTAGCCTATGAAGAAGAGAGTAATTTTTTTCCACTAAAAGGGTCAATTGTATTAAGGAAAAAAAGAATGTAGAACAAGGAAGAAAATAAAAAATTATAAAAAGGACAAAGCCAGACACAACTACTAAAAATAGCTAAAAAAAACCTCCTCCCACCTTCGACATTCCCATCAGCAAGAAGAGGAAACAAAGCTAACAACTGAAAAAGCTAGAAGAACCAATATCTTGGTCTATGTTGGGTGTAGACAAACATATCATCCTTGATTGAGGGAGGGAAGTCCACCATCATGGAGGAGTACTCTCTCTACTTAGCAGCTGATTTTGCCAGGAAATCGGCTATTGGATTTTCTTCTCTGAAACAATGAATAATCTTTCACTGAATGGTCATTATAAATGATAGAAGTGCAGCAAATCATCTTTGACGCACGAACCATGGGACATTTCCTTTAGAAACAAGGGCTGACACACCAGCTGAATCATACTCGATCCATAGACTAGTAACACCCAACAACCTTCCATGTCTGGTCCCAATGTGATTTTCTCTTTCTGGAATTTCTAGGGCATCAAAACTAATTTCGAAGCGGAGTTCTTGGCATTGGTTTTGGGCCTCGAACATGGAAGGTTGTTGGGTGTTACTAATCTGTGGATCGAGTGTGATTCAGCTGGTGTGTTAGTCCTTGTTTCTAAAGGAAATGTCCCCTGGTTCATGCGTCAAAGGTGGTTTGTTGCACTTCAATCATTTGTAATGACCATTCAGTGAAAGATTATTCATTTTTTCAGAGAAGCAAACTCAATAGCCAATTTCCTGGCAAAATCAACGGCTAAGTAGAGAGAGTACTCCTCCATGATGGTGGACTTCCCTCCCTCAATCAAGGATAATATATTTGTCAACGCCCAACAAAGACCAAGATAGTGGTTCCCTTAGTTTTTTCAGTTGTTAGATTTGTTTCCTCTTCTTGCTGATGGCAATGCCGAAGGTGGAGGAGATTTTTTTTAGCTATTTTTTGTAGTTGTGTCTGGCTCTATCCTATTTTTATTTATTTATTTATTTTCTTCCTATTCTCCATTCTTTTTTCCCTTAATACAATTGACCCTTTTAGCAAAAAAAAAATAAATTTACTCTCTTCTTCAAAGGATAGCAGTAAAAATTATCAATATCAGCCTCGTCCAACTTTGGATGATGTATTCTTCCTTCTTCATTAATACTTTATTTTTGTTTTCCCATTTAAAAAAAATGCAAAGCATCAAGAACAACCTCGGTGTCTTCCCTTTTTTACAAGGTGATTGGTGGGGCCATATGTCTGAGATGGCAAATTTTCATCCTCTCAAGTGCGGTGCACTGCCCAGTGCACCATACTTGAGAATCCAACCGTAAAAACATGGGCGGTGGCATCTTTTTATCCTCTCAAGTGTGGTGCATTGGTCAGTGCACTACACTTAAGAGGATAAAAATCCCTAAGATTACCTACTAAATCTTTTACTATGTGGCTATCGAAGAAACTTTCCAACTATCCTGAAGTCAAAGTCATCTCCATGTGGCAAAAAGAGACAACATGCCATAATGATTTCGAGTACTGGGAACTGACTTTTTCTTTTTTCCTTTCCCTTCAAAAGGTGCATCGAACTCGTAATGTCTTTTGCTTTCACCATTGATGATTTTGGTGTAGCTGAAGCTGCTTGATAGCTAAAATTTTTGTTCGATGGCTTCAGGTCTGATTTAATCATTGTGAAACAATTTAAAGTCAGTATTCTTCGGTCTTTTCTTTTTGGATTTAGTTTTCTTCTTCTTTGGCCGCTAATCACTTCCATTCTTAGCTTGCAATACGTCCAAGCAAAAGTCACCCTTCATCTTCACATTAAGGGTGATTGATTTGTATCAATCAACAGACGCCCTCATTTTCACCTCCACCATCCATCAATTTCCTTCATTTTCTTTATTATTTATATCTCTATACATATATAAAACCTTGCAATGGTACCATTTGTAGAGATATCAATAAGAAATACTCTATTTCTATATTCCCCAACTTAGTCATCACCTATCAACAATGTATTTGGCCCTATCTTTGTGAGCATTTCAATATGAAAGCAATCTTCATCTTCAATGAAGCTAGGGCCAGCTACTGAAGTTAATATTAATGGCTTCCATGTGTATGAGAAACTAATAGAAATATAACTCTTACTGTTGGGGTTTTGATGATGTCTTGTAGTTCATTGCTTGCACAAATGTGCTAATTCCTGTTAGGGAAAGATTTTCCTTGCATTCATTAATCTCCTCAAGGAGAGTTTAAATAGATTACGTGCATGTATAATCCTAGAGTATCACACTTACTAGGAAAGAAGAGATTGAATCCAATATTAGTTTTCCAACTATAGGAGGATTGATATGGTTACTATACAAGATAAATGCAATATTAGGTTTCCAATTATAGGAGGATTGATATGGCAATAGCATGTGCGTCAATAGACCCCTCAAGGTGGAGAATCAGAACTACGAATCTTCAGCTTGTCTCATAGTAACTTTAACTGCGAAGTGCCAAGGGGCTTTGTGAGTATGTCAGCAAGTTGGTCTTGGGCTAGGATGAATTACACAAAAAGTTGACATTGCGCAACTCGTTCATACTCAAAATGAAAATCAATCTCCACGTGCTTCTTGCGAGAGTGGAAGACGAGGTACCATGGTGGGAGGCACCCGTATCAGGGTACCATGTGAGGGTGGTGGAGGGATGAGGGCTGAGGAGAAGTGGTGGATTGGGATTGGGGTAGGCATGAGATTGAGCAGGGTAATGAGAGTGTGAAAAATTGGCATTAGGAGGGTAAGAAGGGTGATGAGGATAGGGTTGTTGGGGGCGATAAAAGCAAGTGGTAGTTGAATGATTGTTACGATTGTAGATTGAACACCATTGATAACCACAACCACCATAAAGTCCAAAGCATCCACCATGACCACGGGCAAATCTGCCACACCCCCCACGCTCCCGAGATGAACCACGACCAGAAGAAGAGCTGATCTCACCAAGGGAGTAGGGGGATTGTTGAACGGTAATGTTAGTGGGAGTTGAAGGAGTAGCATCAACAACAGACAGTTTCCGAAAGTCACACATACTTTCATGGCTAAGCAAAAGGCCATGAAGTTCAATATAAGATGGAGGAGTGGGACGATAGACCATGTCCTGTAGGTCATCACAAAGAGCCCGTAGGACTACAAGTTCATAAAAAATTGTCTTGGCACGTCGGAGATGAGAAGTAACAGACTCATCAGGCATTTGATGGGTTTTGCAATTCCAGATATAAAGATATGAGTCTGGTCGAAGAAGCGAAACCATCCGCTTCATGAATGGTACTCCAACATTTATAATTGGTTTCTTTATCAAAGAGAAGTGGAACTAGGTCTTTAGAGAGGGAGGCAACGAGGAGGCTGACGCGTTGTGCATCTTGCTTTTGCCAGGTGGCAATAGTAGTGGGATCGATAGGTTGTTGGTGAGAGCCACCGAGAAAACTGAATAAGCCTTGACCCTTTAAAACGGGAATAATTTGTTTCTTCCAAACGAGAAAGTTGGATGTAGTGAGCTTGATCGAAAGAAAATACTACGCGATGGGAACATAAGCAGAGTGGCGAAAGAAGGAGAAATATAAGTGGACGGTGTACGTAGAGGTGATAGAATTGTCGTCGGCCATGAAGATGGATAGAGGGTGCTCGTTGGAGTAGAGAAAAAAGAAAAGAAAAAAAAAATGCTTGGTGGATCTTCAAGCTCTTGATACCATGTTAGGGAGAGATTTTCCTTGCATTCATTAGTCTCCTCAAGGAGAGTTTAAATAGATTACATGCATATAAAATCCTAGAGTATCACACTGACTAGGAAAGAAGAGATTGGATCCAATATTAGATTTCCAGCTATAGGAGGATTGATATGGTTACTATACAAGATAAATGCAATATTGGGTTTCCAACTATAGGAGGATTGATATGGTAATAGCATGTGCGTCAATAATTCTCATCTCAAAGGTTGTAGCATTTTTAGGGTTATATTGGTATTTTGGTAAAATTTCTATTTAGGGTTTTGCTATAAATTTGTAGCGCCGATTCTTTCTCTATAACCAATCTGAGAGAAGTGTGAGGGGGCTGTAGCATTTTTAGCATTATATGGGTATTTTGGTAAAATTCTTGTTTAGGGTTTTGCTATAAATTTGTAGCTATCCTAGTTCTTCCTCTATAATCAATCTGAGAGAAGTGTGAGGACGAGCCATTGTAACCCTATGAGCCATTGATAGTGAAGTAGATCTCATCTCACCATGGACGTAGGTCTGCTATAACCCTATTCTCCATTGATAGCAGATCTCATTTCACCATAGACTTAGGTAATCTTACCAAACCACATCCTCAAATCCTTGTGTGCATTCTGTGATCATAGTTGTTTGTGATTTAAATTCTTTTCAGCATCATTTTGGGTTTAATTTTTCTACAATCTAATTGGCAGACTCTTGGGCAGTTCTATCTAGTTTTATCCAATTTTCTTCACTTGCTTTCTCTTGTTCGTTAAGGATTAATACATATCAACTATATAAGAAATGTCTGCTATTTTATCTCTGTTGTGTTGTGGTGGGTTTCAGGAGAGAGAGTGTGTAAGTTGATATGTTGAGCATAAGATTCCCCTATAATTATGCCTACAAGTATGCGTGTGAAGAGTGAACCTTATTGATTGGGTCTAGTTTTCAACAGCAAGAAGGAATTGCTGGTGAAGCTTCAATGGAGGATTGACTTTCTGACATAGTTGGGTACGTGAAGTGTGATTGTCGGATTCTTTTTAAAGAGAGAAAGAAGGGCTAGGGTTTTCTTCCCCTTCTCATCTTAAGCTCAGTGCAGCAGCAGAGGCTCAGCTCTACAAACAAAAGGCAAGAAAAGGGCTAACGAAGATATGGGTCACCATTCTTGCTGCAACCAGGAGAAGGGGAAGAAGGTCTACTGGTCCCCTGAGGAAGATGAAAAGCTAGCTGAGTACATAAAAGTCCATGGATCTGGTTGTTGGAGTGAAGTCCCAGAGAAAGCAGGTCCTCTCTCTCTCTCTTTCTCTCTCTTGGGTGTGTGTGTGTGTCAAATATTAACAGATATGCTTTTGTGGTGTAGGGCTTCAAAGATGTGGTCAAAGCTGTCGCTTGAGATGGGTCAACTATTTGAGGCCAAATATCAAGAGAGACAGGTTTACCCCAGAGGAGGAGAAGCTCATTATCAGCCTGCATGGTGTTGTAGGAAACAGGTTTAAGGCACTTTTTCTTCCATCTTGTTTGCAATTAGTTTGATACTAGATTGACTATAGTTGATATTGCATCCTTATAATGACTAGTTTAAGGCTAGTGACCATTACACTTTGATCACAACCATTTCAATGTGTGTGTGAGTGAGTGCCACCTGATCATGACTAATCTTCTTTTAGGGCAAGAGCTACAAACCTTACTTAACCAAGCATAGAACTAGGAGGGTCCTTCAATGCCAAAAAAATAAGGTAGCTACAACTACTAGGGACCTACAACTCTTGTGTCCAACGGAAAATTATCCCCTCCAGTTCCCTGCCCGGCTCAATTCCTCTAAAAAGGGGGGAGTGGGGTGGACCCCACCCAGGCAGAGTGTTCGGGAAGGAGTAGAGTGGTCATTGCACCCCCTTGTTAGGTGCACTGGGGGGGCTGGGCAGGGAACTGGAGGGGATAAATACACATGTCAAACACCTACTGAACAACCCAAAACAATGGCCGGGTTTATAGATGATTGCCCTAGAATATAGCACAGGCTAGCTTGAGTATCCATTTAATCTTGTAATGCATGAAAATGGTTGTTTCATGCTTGCTGGTCTTTGAAGGTCTGAACTTATAATCTGCATTTGGGGTTTGTAGGTGGGCTGACATTGCAAAACACTTACCTGGGAGAACAAACAATGACATAAAGAACCACTGGAACGCATGGACGAAGAAGAAAATAAGGAAGCCACCAACAAACCAAGCAGCAGCCATGGCAACACTTGTAGCATCGAATCCAGAGCTAACGCAACCGGGTTACGCCTCAAATCCACTCAACTTAGTGAATCAAGAACTGATGACAAAGGCACCAATTCAAGAAACACTATTTTCTTCTCAACTTCCTCCACCTCCTCCACCTGCCCCTCCTTCGACATTTACAGATCCTACCATGTACTCAAGTTCTTTGACAGCTTCGGAGAACATGGAAGAGGATGATGAACTGGGGTTGGAATTCTTGCTTGAGCCTCACTCATGCCCAAGCTTACTATTTTGGGACCAACCCTTTGAACCACAGATGTGTGGGGAAAGAATTGCACCTGCATCTTCAAATGCTGCTTCTATGCTATGAGGCACCGTTTTTATGTATCGATACTCTCTCTCTCTCTCTCTCTTGTAAGCCTTTGGGCAGTTGTCTCTTGAGGGGTCCTCCAGTTTTTTCTGGAATTGGATCTCCCTTCCCTGTACATTCTGTTTTTTGCTTCTTTTCAATAAAGGATCTTACTTATCTCAAAAAAAAAAAAAACTCTCTCTTTCTCATATTCATTTTCATATTGAACTATAAATGATTGGTGATTTAAAGGGTTTGTGTATCAAATGTGTGTGTGGTTGGAAGAGAGATGAAATGTGGAGAATGTAATGAATCCAAGCATGCAATGTTTGATGGAGTTTGGAACAAAAGGGTGAGGAAATAAATGGGTCAAGCAAGCCCAACAAGTGACTTCAAATTTGGTTTAACGATACTGATATAACGTTTTGCCTTCCTCTTCTTTTTTTTTTTTTTTTTGGAGATAGGAGGGGTATCCGATTTTAGGCCGACTAAATCCCCCCTGGGCTCGTACATGACCCCCGCGCCACGCACAAACCGGGAGCTTCTGGGCCCAAGTGAGCCTCAAGCGGGTGGCCCCAAGAAATTATGCAGCGGCGAAGGTTTGATCACGAGACCTCGCTTCCTTTTGCCTTCCTCTTTATGTTGTATTAATTGAGATTCCCATTTTTCAAATGGGTTGCTCCTTTTCCTTTTTGTGCAGTTTGACCCCGTCTCGCTGTGCAGCACCATCCTGCCAGGCAGTTGGGCAGTAGAGGATCCAAATTGCCCCCTCCTCAGGCTTTTTCCCAAGCCATGATTGGGTGATGGAAGCAGTAGAGAAGAAACCCCTCTAGCAAGCTCTAGGTATTAGCTTACATTTGCTTAGGATACAAGATGTTTATTATGCACTGTGTGTGTGTGCGTGTGTGTGTGTGTGTGTGTGTGTGCATGAGAGAGAGAGATTTGATGAGGATGACACCATCAGAGCGCTTGAGAAAATTTTCTGGTTCCAACTTTGATGAACTAGTAATATTGAACCTTTCGACCTAACATCGATTGCCAATTTAAAATCCAAAGCCTTTTTGTTAGGTTATTTTCTGTCTTTTGGAAGGTTGAGATAGAAAGGAAATTAATTACCTTAGCAATCAGTGAGCACTGATATAGTGATCCAGCAACGAGGTTCATAAAAAATTATGGAATTACTATAGAAAATCTGCAAGCGATGATCCCTACTCCTCTAACCAGAAGAAAATGATTTATACTAGCTAGCCTCAGTGTTATGCCATTTATGATCAAGTCAGGAGAGGATAAACAGCTTCTTAATTATTTGGTTCTTCTCAGTGTTTATCATTACTTGTTATTTTATATGGCTTCATCGGAACAAAGTTATTTATCGATCTGTAAATATTGGCTCAATAAGGATCCTAACTAACTGCTGTAGATGGCTGTGGCCTGTCGAATCTTAGGATTTATCCCCTACCCCTTCTATATGCTATGATGCATCCCCCCATGATGTTGTTGATAAGATCGATCCCGTTATATTTGTTCTCTTCTTTCCCTGTTTTAAATTATCCCGTATTAATTTTCACGGGATCCGCTAACTCAGCCAGGACATAGTGGATTGGACATACTAGATTTTGTTAGATGGACAAATTGTTTTGACTGATACAGGTTTTCTAGAACCAGCTAAGGATTTTGAAGCTGAGGCGTACAGCTTCAAGAAGGGCTTGGATCATGCGGCTCATATTAATTAATATGGAAATTAGAGAAATTTGGTGCTGCAATTCATGAGGACTTTATTTCTTTTTTGCCTTCTCCCATGACTCCTTGGCCGTGGGATTTAGTGCCTCATTTTTTGGATATCTCTAATTTAATTATATCAAGCTGCAAAATCAAAGTGAACTAGGATCCTTCCACTCTTATCCTCTCAAACTTTCTAGCTCGTTTTGCCTGTACAGAAACTCTATATTTTTTAAGTTTTCTCCTAATAAATTTTTTTTCATTATTATCAGAAAAAAAAAAAAAAAAATAAAAAAAAAAAGTCAAGAGTGGATAAGACAATTTAGATGGTAAATGAAAATACCAATTGGTGTCTTATTTGAAAACCTTTTTTTTTTTTTTTTTTTTTTCCCAAAGGGTTGAGTTTCCCTCCATCCATAGTAATCAAGTGGGAATTTTCACGTCTAAGGATATCTGATCCTTTGGATTAGCATAGGGAAAGATATTTTCGATACTGTAATCAAGTGGGAATTTTCATGTCAAGAGATTTCTATGATTAAAAGTCCAATCCATAGATAAGGCAATGATAAGTGAAGGTTGTTTAGTTTTAAGGAGTATATTAAAGTTCCAAATTTTAGAACAAAACTGATTCCTTGATGATGAGCTACCTAGCTAGGTGAGGTCTAGATCTGGTCTCAAAGGCGCTATAGTAAGCATATTTTGGTGGCTATCCTTCCACCAAAATAGCCGGAGGAGTTTGTCTAACTTGTTACAAAATGTGGGTTAGGATTTGAAATATCGACATTGTGTAGATTGGGATAGAGGAGATAGACTAATTTTTTGAGAACCTCATTCGATCAGGTAGCTAGGGAAAAGGAGGTTTTTCTTCTATCCTGACAACTTTGCTAGAACCTTCTCAATGATGCTATAGAAAGACAATTTCTTTGATCTATCTAATTAAGGTTGTTAGGATGCCAAGGTATTTTCCAAGATCACTAACCACATTGAAACTCGAAATGGAGGAGATTTCATTTTTTAATTACCCCAAGGTATTCGGGCTAAAAAGAATGCAAGACTTGCTGAAGTTTACCTCCTGGCCTAGAAATAGACAATATTCCCCTAGAATATCCGTAATGGCAGCTCTATAAGTAATCACATCTGCCTTGGAAAATATTAAACAATCATCAGCAAAAAATAGATGGGAAATCTTTGGTCCAAATCTGTTTGCACTTAGGCCAGGGAGACTACTTAGGGATTCATTCCGAATGAAATGATGCGTCAGAAGTTCTTTTCACATGATAAAAAAAAAGTATGGATTAAGGGGGAAACAACACTCTCTTAGGGCGAAATATGCCAATAATGGAGCCATTAACTTTAAGGTAGTGATGCATGTATGACCGGAATAGAAGAAGGGGGAGTCGAGACAGAGGAAGAAGAAGAAGAAGAAGAAGAAGAAGCGAGAAAGAGTTTGATTAATTCTAGATGCTCCTTTTACAAACATCCCCTACATTTTATAAAGCCCTATCTACAATTAATTACCCATTTACCCCTAACATGCTAATTACCTATCTACCCCAAACAGATTAACCCAACACAAATTATCCATCTATCTATGATCATAACATTGCCAACCCCTTGAGATGAACCTTGTCCTCAAGGTTCTATTGAGAAACGGATATCCATGGACAACTAGAGCTGAAACTCCTCAAGGTTCTGCTGCAAAAGTTTGTAAATGGATCCCCGGATCAAACACTAAACGTACTCTAATTGGCAGCTAAGTGATAGCACCCTCACGGGAGAGATGATTGCCCTTGCCGATCTTCATTGTTGCGTCAATAATAACCCAATTGCTAGAAGGGAATTTGAGAACATGACAAGCACAAGCTCCAAGTAGAGTCTTCCAATCAACAGCATTGGGTTCCAGTGGCATATTTGAATGAAATCATGTGCTTCTTGTACCAACCCATCCCTTCCAAACAAATCAACAATGCAACCATAATGTTCTATCTTAGGCATGATCCTATATACTTCCCTCATCCTCTTGAAGTACTCAAATCCTTGATCCACCATTCCATAATGACTGCCAGCATACCAGACCCCAACGAAGGTAATCTCAGTGGGAACCAATGCCTCCCTATCCAACTGCACAAGGAGCTCAATTGCTTCCTTATCAAACCCATTAACGGCCAAGCCAAAAATCAAATAAGTCCAAGATATAACATTCCTTCTCTCCATCTCAAAAAGTACTGTATGTGCCTTTTTAACGCTCCCACATTTTGCATAAAGGTCTACAAGGGCATTCCCGGTATGCAAGTTACTATTTAAACCAACCTTCGAATGTACAAATGAGCCCTCCTACCCAAAGCCAAATCTCCAAGCTTAGCACAAGCGGTGAGCAAACTAGCCATGGTGAAACCATCGGTGCAACACCCTCCAAGCCCATATCCCCGAAAAGTGTCGAGCCTCATTGGGCCTCCCATTAAGAGTAAACCCATTAATCATAGAGTTCCCTGTCACGAGGGTTCCTTCAGGCATTAACTCAAACAACTTGTGCGTGCGCTCATAAAACCCACAGGCAGATACATGTGAACTAAAGTGTTCTAACAAAGACCAATGCCTCAAACCCATACCCATTTCTTATGGCGGTGTAGTGTATCTTCTCACCTTCTCGAGGGTAAGCAACTTTGCGTAGGCCTTGAGAAGAAAAGAGTAGGGGTGGGTGTCGAGTCTAGTGGAGGAAATCGCATTTGACGGTACAATTGAATGGCTGGTGCGAGTTTTCACTCTCGGCATACTCCAAAATGGTCGGTGGTAGCACAACAGTGAGGACGATGAGCATCACGCCTTCAAGAGATTGCTTGGCAGAGAGGTGTACGCCGAAAGTGGCGAAGTGTGTTCAGCCATGAGCCAAGCGGCGTACCACGGCCAATGCGCTTTCAATTTGGCCGAGGGTCTTTGGTCGAGCATCGTGTGTACTCGCTTTCCGATTTGGACGACGTTGCTCTTTTCCTCCATACCGAGAAGGTTCTGGAGTGGAGAACCAAAGTGTATATCCGTGAGCGGCAACCAAAACATACAAGACTCGCTGTAGGGATTTGATCGAACGCAATCCTCGCCTATGGGTGAATAAATTCAGGAAGCTTGAAAAAGAGATTTGAACAGGAGATGAAGACGATGCGAGGGTTGGAGTAGAGCAAACAGTCACCATTGTCTTCGACGTCACACATTCCGTCTTTCCTCGATCAAACACTAATCGATCCAAGTCGGTGGCGGTTGATGAAAATCTCACGGTGGTGGTCATCTAAACCAATGCCGAACCTGGTGGCTTGTGGGCCGGTTCGTTCTCCATTCGATGTCACGCCTACAGCAAAATATTGTTGTGGCTTGCGAAAATTAATTCGAAATCGTAAAAAAGCAGAGGGTATTTGCCACAACTTGGCGAGTAATCCGTTGATCTTCATATTCAGATTTGCAAAGAGTGACGAGGGTTTCGGTGGGAGTCGTGGTTGAGGTCGATCATCAAGCGGGGCAGAGAAGTGGATGAAGCGGAGGTTGGAGAAGGAGGAGAATGATGGAAACTAGTTGTGAGAGCTTCGGTGAAGGTGGACCAGGTGGTGAACGGTGTGGAACGATGTACTGCTTGGAACCATTGGCGAGCCGGTCCATCCATGTGAACAGTAAGATACAAAGAAACGCAGATCGTCGGGAGTGCAATGAAAATCAAAAACCTTTCGGCTTTGAATATCCAACCAATCGGATCGGTGCCGGCGAAGCGAGGAAACTCGAGATGCACGGTGCGGGCCTCGAATTGGCGGAGCAATGGTAAGATCGGGGTGGTGGATGATCCTGGAGTGAGTTTGATGCCGAGCGCAGATCCGGCGACGCCGAGGCAAGGCGTAAGACCTGGTCGAACTGGCCGGTGATAGCGGCGAGCGCGCGAGATATCGGCATAGCATAGCTGCTGGCCAACGATTGTCGCACGCAATTCCTGGAGAATGGCACCGTGAGCGGTAGATCGCTCCTGCAAAGCTTTGACAGACTCGTCAAGTTGGCACAAACGGGTACCCTCTCGCCATGCTAGAAGAGCCGAGAGCAGGTTGGACCAATGATGCATGTACGACTGGAATAGAAGAAGGGGGGAGTCAGAGACAGAGGAAGAAGAAGAAGAAGAAGAAGAAGAAGCAGAAGAACAGAGTTTGATTAATTCTAGATGCTCCTTTTACAAACATCCCCTACATTTCATAAAGCCCTATCTACAATTAATTACCCATTTAACCCTAACATGCTAATTACCTATCTACCCCAAACAGATTAACCCAACACAAATTATCCATCTATCTATGATCATAACAAACTCGACAGTGGTTATGAATTATTGCATAATCCACTGAACCCAAGTGTATGAAAAACCAAATCTAACAAGGATACTTCTAAGAAAACCCCTCTCGATCTTGTCATAGGCCTTGCTAAAGTGAAGTTAAATTTCCATACACCCTTTTTGCCCTTTTCTTTATATTTCATTGTATGTAAGATTTCATAGGCCACATAGATGTTGTTTGATATGGACCTATTACGGAAAAATGCACTCTGATAAGGATGAGAATACAGTTAAGTAAAGGCTTCATCCTGTTAACAAGGCATTAATTGGCAATTATTTTATTAAACAATGAGTAAAGGCTAATTGGTCGAAAATGGCTCGTGGTTTCTAGATGCTTTGAATCAAAGAGCAAAGGTTACTCATAACGAATTGTCAAGGGTCGACCACTCCTTTGACAATTCTAGCACAAAAGACTTATGTGAAATGGGGGGAGCTGATAAAGGGAAACCGTCCACACCCTTTCTGAATCTGGTTCAGTCACTGGTGTATCAGTATAGTAAATGTCGATGTCGTGCTTGCGCTTTCATTAGTTCTTGGCTTTGGGGGATGCCAAGTTAGAAGAGCGGGTGGGTGAAAACCAGGATTGAAGCGTGAGGAGGTGTGCAATCTCTGGAATTTTTTAATATAGGGCTTGATACCGGAGATCCTTCCCTTTTAGTGGCTATGTTGCAAGCTGGAGAGGGATGCTCTGACTCTAACTCCTCAATAACCACTAAGGAAGACCCTATATTCTCACTAGGAGCAGGAGATGTAGTTAACAATACAATCTTTGTAGCAGGGGCCAGAGCAAAGCTATCTTGAGCATTCAAGAAAGGTGCCTAATACAAGCTCCACAAAGAGTCAATACTTATAGGGATGGGGAAATTAAAGCCAGCAAAAGGATTGCTACGGTAGTTGGATATTAAAGTGCCTATAACAGTCTCATATAATACTAACCATGGAATAAAAACTCGACCGAAACCACCAAGTTAACTCGGTTTCCCAGGTTTTCGAGACGAGTTGAAGGGGGATTTTATAAAATCCCTGGATTCGATCGGATTTCGATGGTTTCGATCAGTTTCGACTGGTTTTGACCATATTTTGATGGTTTCGACACATATGCCAATCAAAACTAAGGGAAACTTGGCTCGAAACTAGGACAAATAGGTATTTATGCCAGAAACTACCAGAAACCAGGATAAACACTTAGTTATTATTTCATTTACCTAAGATATTATTCATAAATAAACAAATACTCCCTATTTGAATCCAATAAAAATAGTTACAAAATCAAATTCCAAAAGGAAAAAAAGTCTGGTCCTCAGTTTAAGAACAAAACCTGGATTTTTTACGGTAGGTGCAATTTTCAACTTTCAAATGCTAGGGTTTTTCTCAATTCTAAAAATTCCATAAATCTTAATACGGTAAACCATTACTAAAAACCAAAGGTGCAGTAAAATATTCATTTGTTTTGATGTCCAAAAAAATATTTTCATTCAAAGCGATTATGACAGCATTTCCACACACCAAATTAAGTTTGACCGGTACATAACTCCTTCAATATAAATCAGATTTAAGCAATCTTAGACTTATTGAAAAGCTATCAAAATAAAGCTCTCTAACAAATCCAAGAGTGCTTAAATCTCATTTATGTTGAAGGAGTTATGTTTCGGTCAAACCTTATTTGATACCATGTCCAAGTACAATATACAGTATCAAACTTGAATTAAAACCACAAGTAATATTTTTAGTGTTCTCTATGTGAAAGTAATACATGGATTGAGTTTAAAATGTAAAAAATAAGCAGCACAACAAGAATCAAGGCAAAAAAAAAAAAACAACTTCTGGGCCTCCAAAACCAAGGTTCGAGTTAGCCTGGAGAAAATCCCAAGTTTCAGCCGAGATACGATCGAAATCGAGACGAACTCGTTTTCTGGCTAGACGAAACCTAGTCGAAACCCGAGTTTTAAAACCTTGATACTAACAAAGTGTTACTATGCACCTGAATAAGATTGTGTAAGGTCGAAGGTTGTGCCACAAAAGGGGAATTTCCCCCGAGAGGTCACTTACTAATATCCATTGTAGAGGAGGAAACTAGTTAAATCAATACTTGGAGTTCCACCAAGAAGTGTAGATGGTCTATGAGATGGGTAGAAATCACACTAGGTACAATTGAGTCACCAAAAGTGCCTACAGGTGCCACCTGTTCAAAAGGAGGTGGAGATGTTGTAGGATTCACCAGTAGTGAATAACCTCTAGCATTGTTTTCTCCTGAGGGGGCGGTGTGAGGGAAAATGACATGGCGAGGGATTGCCACGTATCCTTCACCTCTCTTTTCTTTTGGAAAGAAGAAGAGAGAGGTGAATTGTATGTACGAGTCGCCACCTAGAGGAGGGTTTAGGATCCAAGATTGTAAATGTAATGATTCTCATGCAATGCTCTTTTCAGGACAAATGATCCGTCAGTCTGGGTACGGATCAAGTTACGATACGGGGAAGGTATTAGGCACCCCAGTTCGCCCGGACCTGCCGGTCTTTCTATTACTTGGTAGGATATAGGGTTATTACATGCTTTTGGGGTGAGAATATAAAATGCAAAGAGAAGTAAAGAAAGAATAATATACAAGGGAAGGTTGTGGGACATACCTGAAGTTTTGGCTACATGGTAAGAGTTAGTATACATGAAAGTAAAGGTACATAACGACAGAGACAGAAAATAGAGGGATAATATATGAGGATCATGACATGTGAGTAAGAACCATGAGTGGTCAAGACATGACAAAGATAAAATGACCTAAAAGATGAAGTATAAATAGCCTGACAAAATTTTAAAGAAATGACGGAGAAAAACCTAATCAAGGTGCATGCATGCAAAGGGTTAAAACATGGAATAAAAAAAGATGTTATGGGGGGTGCAACATAATGCGTGAAATGTGACATATGAAAGATGTAATTCTAAGCATTCAAACCTTGCTTATGTTCTCACATACTCTCTCAAACTCCTACTCTCTTTCTGCCTCCAGTTTTTGTTGTTCTGAGAAAGTGTTCTTATCACTACAAGAAAAAGCCTTTTTGGCTACGGTTAAAAATTTTACCGTAGCCGAATATATATTTATAGCAATGGTAATATACCATTCGTCGCCTTATGTAATTTATAGCCACGGTAATATATAATTTGTCGTCTTATTTAATTTATAGCAACGGTAATATATAATCCGTCGCCCAATATGATTTATAGCAACGTGCACCAATATAGAGTCGCCAAATTTCATTTAAGGCGACAGAAAATATATTTGCGTCGTAAAAAAATATTTAATACGACGGCTATAAAATGTTGCGGAAAATACGATTTGTTGCCACAACATACTACAAAACGTCGCCAAATATAAAATGCAAATATACACGAGCGTTTCTAGGAGAGAATATCAAATTGTCCCACTATTTATAGCAACGGTAGTATATCATTTGTCGCCTTATTTAATTTATAGCAACGGTAATATATAATCTGTCGGCCTAAAATATTTAATACAACGCTTATAAAATAATCGTAGCGGAAAATACGATTTGTAGCAACGACATAATGCAAATCGTCGCTAAATATGAAGTGTAAATATACACGAGTGTTTCTATGGCAACGGTAAAAGTATTACCGTAGCCAAATATTGTTTTATAGCAACACTAAAACACAAATTGGCGTGGATGGTTATTTAGGGTAACTAGATATTATTAACCGTAGGAGCAATTTTTGTTTTTGGCGCCATTTCCCTTTCCCGCTTTGTCTTCCCCATTCCCGCACGAAACCCATTTTCTCTCAAAATCTCTCTCACAATATCTCAATCCAGGCATTCTTCTCTCGCTCTCCTAGCTCTTGGAAACCTATTTTGTTCAACCCCAAACCTAACCCCTCCTCTACAGCTCGCCTCCACCCTCTGAGCTACGCACACAATGCAGCGTACGGACAGTCGAACCCCTTTTCTCTACAGCCCCTCTACACGCACGACGCAACGTCTGTGGAAGGTGGACAGTCGAGTCCCTTTTCTCTACAACCCCTCTCCCACCCTTGTGCGTAAACAACAGAGATTTGAAAAAATTAGGAGCAGACGATGATTCCAGATTAGGAGAGGTGTTTTAGACTTGAGAAAATCAGAGGTAGGTTTGGTTCTCTCTCGCACAATATTTCTCTCTCTCGCTAAGGCTGACTACAAGTTTTTGATTTCAGGGTTTATCTAGTTTCTTCCACTGGGTTTTTGTATTGATTGAGATTTTTGCTAGGTATCTGTCTCTCTCTCTCTCTCTCTCTCTCTCTCTCTCACACACACACACACACACACACAGTCTGAATCTTTAATTCCGGACAAGCATCGTTTGGGATTTTTCTATCTTTACAAGCTATGACTCTGTTGTTGCATTGCTCTGTGAATGGCGTGGGATAATAAGGATGCTTTCACTTTATATATTTTTTTCCTGTTTTATAATGATAAATCTGAGATGCTCTGAGGCACCATATATCTTGTTAATTTGATTTTTAATATTTGTATATGAGATGGGGACTGAGGCACTATATATCTCCTTTAGGTTATTAAAATCCAATAAGGTGTTAGACTAAGTTGAAGTGATTAAGAAGTATGGTATTATGATAGTATATATAGATTAATTGAGGTAAGAATATGTGTTAATTACTCAACACATCAGAACCAATTCTACACTTGGAAAGGAAAAAGAAAAGAAGAGGTAAAGGAATTGATTGGGAGTGAAGAGGAGCTGCTGTATTGGTGAGGAAATTGTATGACATTGGGTATTTTGGATGCCAAACTACAAGAATTGAAGATAAATTGAAAGTTAAAAAGGAGCAATGCTCAGTTGTTGGACAAAGAATGGAATAGGGAAGAGGATAGAGAACTGAAATCAAGTTTTGAGCTGGGATTCTAAGTTAGGTAGAGAATCAGACTTATGTTTTGAATTTGGTAGGAAGTCGTAAAAAGATTTGTTTGTAATTAGAGAAACTAGGGTGCATGGTTGAAGGTCTGTGCGCATTAAGGGAGGAATTGGGATTTGGGACTGCTAAAGAACAAAGAACTTATAATATGAAGAATACTAAAATTTTCATCTACATAAGAAGAAATTTATGCAGAATATATTAGATATTTCATACACGGATGGAAATAATATGCGGAACAGAGTAAATTACTTAAGAATATTGTATATCCATTTTCACATACTTGAATTTGAATACACATTTTTGTTTCTTCAATGTCTTTGTGTTGGGCAACCCCTAAATCTCTTCTATTGCAATATGTGTATGTGTGTGTGGGGGGGGGGGGGAGGATTGATAGGAAACCTACTACAGAATTGAAGCAAGCCTATGAAACTGTAGCTGTTAATATGTAGGAGAAGCCCTCTCCATTAAATTGCTTATCAAGCCATCCCTAGGTTTTGATGAATGAGAAGGGGAATAAAGTATTCCATTGCACTTGCTACTATCTTTTCATGAAGTGATTATTTGAATGGAACTTCTATAGGTGTGTTTAAGATATCAAACTTCTTTCAAAATCCCATTGTCTTATTCCCAAAAGTTCATTAAGTTGGGGTAAA